>NC_090892.1:11393850-11401350 GCF_036669925.1 Montipora capricornis
AATGAATGTATATTATTTTGAAGTGTTGCTCGGGTAATAGACAAGTGAGAAGTGATGCTTGCACTTTGCTGCACAATTTAAGCAATTGCTGAAAAATTCAGGTGTTCGAAACACATCACCTCAGCAATACAGGTGCAAATTTAATGCTCTAGTACTATCAACTGAGCTATGAAGCCACACAGTTGGGAACAGATCAATTCAGGGTTCTTGTTAAGAGCTGGTAACCGGTTATTTTTACTGGCTGTTCAAGTAAATGTTACCGACTGTTTCACTGAAATATTTACGGAAATTATCCAACGAATGTTCGTCTGTTCAAAGGTGAAATTACATTGCGTTTATGGGAAAATATTGCTTTCCCCCTCCAACTAATCCTGTGAAGATATCTGGCACATGTTATCGCTTCGAAAAAATACCATTTGTTAAAGCAATCCAGCTTGATTTTGCCAACTCATCCCTCGAAACGATGTCCACCATGTTTCCTTCCCATTCCTCCCGCAGCCAGGGGAAACCCCCCATAACCATTATTAAACGTTTACAACATGGCATCCACACGTGGAAAACGACAGAAAGGTCTTTCGGAGTTTAGTTTTCAACCAACCAGGTGTGGGTGAATGGATGGAGAGGTTGTTGATTCATTGACTCCTATGTAAAATGCACCCTCTATTGATAAGTAAGATCATCTGCTTTTAGAGTAAAATCTAAGTCTCACTCCTTGGAGTCATTGGGTTAAATTAAAGTTCATGGTATTTCATCAACTTTTGCAGTTATTTACTTTTTGTGACATTCCACACTTTTTTTGCAGGCACCCCTAAACCCCCTCTCGATTTCAGAGTTGGCGTTGAGAATGGAAAAGTTACCGTTCGTTGGAACGAACGGGAAGCCTGGAAGTATTCTGCCTCTGTTGCTAGATTGTACACAGTGATGTATTCTGAATCGGACAAGTTTGTAGGTTCTAACAAGGTGTGTTGTCTCTTTGAGATTGATCTTTAGTGACACATCCTGATAGGCATTTATTGTAGACTAAACCTTGATCAATAAAAATCTTCTTTTGTTTTCCCGCCTTTTTGTAAATGGTTTTATAGCGTTAGGGTTATAAATATGTAAATCAAGTTGGGTTTTGCATTGCTTGTTTAATTTTTAATATTTTTTCAGACGAAAGAGGTACGGAACCAAACTTTGATAACTCTGTCCGGACTGGAAGTGTTTACAAGGTTTTGCTTCTACTTGATGATTCAATTGGTGGATGGCAAGAAAAATACAAGAACTGCTCATAGTGATCCGTTGGGACCAAAGTGTCTCAAGTCCCCAGCTGGAGGTAGGTATTTTCCTTCTTTTTTTTTTTTTTTTACAGTTTTAAGGAATTCGCAGGCTATTGTTACAAGCAAAGTCTTATTTACTGAGCAAGGCCTTTCAGTGACATGTCATTATTTTAGCTCCGTGCTTTTTTTATATTGGGCTTACATTGTAAATGCGTGGGGCTTTTATGTCTGAGATCACATAAACACTGAAAATACAGGAAAAAATTTATTGATTCAACTACCGGGGTTTGTTACCTTTTACAAAAGGACAATGAAGATCACTCGCGAGCATAATTATAGTCAGAACTTTTACTTACAGATTTTCAACATTGCACACTACACAGTTCCTGTTGTGAATGACACAATTTGTGTAGCGTGACACGACTTGCATCGTGCATGAGGGTGGTAACTTACTTTTCAGTGGTACTGTAGCTCTTTCACCCCTAGCTAGCCTGTGTAGCTGGCGGTATTGTTGCCGTGAGAGGCAAATTAACCAGCAGCAAAGCCACGCGGAAAATGGGGAGAGATGCCGTAAAGTGTATTTCGCTGCCCCTCCGCATGGATTATGCCTCTTGCACCAACAATACCGCAAGCTACAGGCTATTTCATCCCCTGAAATGGCCTCCACTGACAAGTGAAACTGTCTGGTATTAGCCAGGGTAAAATACATTAACTTATTTATAACTGTCACCCTTTGGAGGGAAGAGTTAAAGGGGGCACTGGCCTCCATTGACAAGTGAAGTTGACTGGTGTTAGATAGAGGAAAAAATAACATAACATGTCAGCATAAGTGCTACATGGCAAACATTTGCAAAAATGTAATCCTTCCTTGTACTTGTACATGTACATTGCCATGACTTTAACATCATCAGTTGCCACGGCCTGCTCCCGTCTGACCTTGCAGTTCAGTCGGTAGAGCAGCGGTGATCTAACTCGAAGGTTGTGGATTCAATTCCCACCCTGGTCAGAGTTTTTCTCTGTCCATATGTGGGCCCATTTCCATTAGTAGGGCTAACGCTCATATGGTTCATATGGGGTAGAAACCTAGCACTTCACATTACGATCTAACCAGTTAAGCCTGTTCAAAAATAAGTGCTAGGCGGCCAACCAACTTTTGCAAAAACGTAATCCTTCCTTGTACTTGTACATGTACATTGCTGTCACTTTAACATCATCAGTTCCCACCGACTGCTCCTGTCTGACCTTGAAGCCCAGTCGGTAGAGCAGCAGTGATCTAACTCGAAGTTCGTGGGTTCAATTCCCTGGTCAGAGTTTTTCTCTGTCCTTATGTGGGCCCATGCTCACATGGTTCATATGGGGTAGAAACCTAGCATTTCACATGACACTCTAATGAGTTAAATATGTCAGCATTGTTACGCAGAATTTCGTTTTTTCTGTGCTGTGCAAGCCACAAAGACTTGGCAGAACTAGTAGTAATTTGAGCCCAGGACCATGAAGTGAGAGGAATGGGTCTATTCTTGATTTTACGTGACAAACTTCTTTGCATTCATATTTTCAACGAATTTTTGCATTGCAAAGCAGTTTGTACAGTGTAACATAAATCTGAGAATAGACCCATGCCTCTCACATCACAGTCGCATGGGTCCAAAATACTGCTAGTTTTGATAACTTTGTGCATCTTGCCCGGCAGATAAAAAGCGGAATTTTGAGGTCAGGCCAGTTACATCAGACTAAAAATATTTGGCTTTTGGTGCACTTTAACTTGTCAGTAATCATCCATGCTCTGATTGCCTTTATGCGGAGTTCCCTCCCTTCAATTGCTTCATAAAATGACCAGGGTTTGATTTTGACTAATAGACAGCAGCCATTTTAGCAAGGGAATTTTCCCACCCTGCTGAAAATGAAAGAAAACACTGCATCAGTCTGTTTGGGGAGAAATCCAAAGGTCTTGTTTCCGTGGTCAGTATAAAATGCAGACTATATGCAGACTGCAGATTGCAGATTGCAGATTGCAGATTGGGTTTAAATTGCAGACTGATTTTTATACAATGCGACAAATTAGGCCTCAGTCTGCATTTTAAACCCTGTCTGCAGTCTGCATTTTGTACCTAGTCTGCATTTTAAACCCAATTTGCAATCTGCAGTCTGTAGTCTGCATATACTTCCACAGAAATTTGTCGATCATTTATGGTATTCTGCATGGTGGAATGCCACTGAAACACTAAAAATACACTTACTGAAAGCGTCAGACATTTTTTTTATGGTGTGCAAGACTAAGGTTTTTGTTTCTTGCACTCTTTCAACCTGCCATTTTGAGTCAATCATTAATTTTTATTTTCAACTGTTTACTGTTTACTGTTTCCGTTTTAAACTCAAGCATGCGCAAGAAGAGCGGAACCCCATGTTTTCTTAGCCAACCTTCAAGGAACCGGCCCCAGATTGAAAGAAAATTTTTTCAGTTCAGTCTTTATTTATTTTAGCAAAATTAACGGCAAATTGACAACCGCTAAAGCTTTTATTTTGAAAGAGTGATGGTGAAAGGTCGTTGCAAAATGGTGACTTCTCCAGATATTTTAATGGCAACTTAGGGAATAAAATCCAGTTGCAATTTTGAGCCCTACAGCTCACAACTATTAAAACCCCCAGTAATACAAATGTTGTAATGTCAAAGGAACTTTAAGTAAAGGGAAAAGATTTCTTTTCTGCTGGCTGCCCTTCACTTGAAAATATTTCTGCTTATTCTTTGTAGTAGAGCTTAGGCACGCAAAGAGTGAGCCCCATGGGTAAGATTTTTTGGGAAATCTATCCGTGCGAGAATTTTGGTTATGACGTCATGTACGTCTGTATGTCCGTCGGTCTGCCCGTACAGACTGTTGGGGCTCAGGTGGGGAGGCAGAAGAGCTTCTGGGGACAGGAGAATTCAGGCAGTTTTCCTTGGTGGGAGCACTTTTATCCTCTTGCATGCAGGCTAGTTGCTGCTTGAAGACTGCATTTATATTATCTGAGATAATGTCCAGGATTGATTATGATCAGTGTAAAGATGATTTAACAGCTAACTGTGTAGAACACTGAGGGTTGGGTGTCTGAAACATCCAGGGGCCTCAACTGTCAGCAGGCAGCTCTTGGATAGCCTGCGAGCAGTCTCTTTGTGGAGCACTTTTATCCTGCTGCATGAAGACTGCTGTTGTATATCTAAGATGTATGTCCAGGAATGACCCTAAGTATGATCAGTGTAAAGATGATTTAACAGCTACAGTTTTGGTCACAAAATAATGTTGTAACACAGACCGCAATTTGCCCCCTGTCCCCCTTCACTGTTGATGTTTATGGGTTGGAGTGCAAAAACCAGGAGGAGGGGTGCATTATTAACATCTTTGATGTGCTTCACTTGCTGTTCAATCAAAGTGTTACAGTAACAACTATTTATTACCGAGATTGTAGATGTTTGCGTGTAGAACACTGGGTTTGAGTGTCTGAAACATCCAGGAGCTTCCACTGTCAGCAGCCAGCTCCTGGATAGCCTACGAGCGGTCTCTTTGTGGAGCATGTTTACCGTATTGCAGGCAGGCTAGTTTCTGCATGAATCTACTGCTCTTACATATCTGAGATACATGTCCGAGAATGACCCTAATTATGATCAGTGTAAAGATGATTTAACAGCTAGCTGTTTAGAACACTGGGGGTTGGGTGTCTGAAATAACCAAGAGCCTCCATTACCAGTATTCGCAGCCAGCTCATGGATAGCCTATGAGCGGTCTCTTTGTTGAGCACATTCACCGTATTGCACGCAGGCTAGTCGCTGCATGAAGACTGCTCTTATATATCTGAGATGTGTCCAGGAATGACCCTAAATAGATGCATGCTGATTTCAATAAACGTCATGAAGTGTTCCCTAGGAATACAGACAATTATAATGACACAAAGTGTCTCCCGAATGCTGCTCCTCGAGTAACGATAAACAGCTGCATTTACGCTAAGCTAAAAATAACGCTATCCTTTACTCTTACCTTAACTTCGTTTGAAATAGGTAGCAAAGGCTTAGACGTAAAGGAGCACTTTGTGTTGGATGTCCATACTGGGTGTACCTCTAATTAGGTGGAATCCTTGACATTTAACAATTAGATTATGAGCTCAAGATTTCTATGAGGTGATAGTTGATAAGGCCAAAGGCCAAATCAGCTATCACCTCATAGAAGTCAAGAGCAAATAATCTAATTGTCTTAGTGGAATTCTTACTAAAATTTACTTCAAATAACGGTTTCCAGTTATTTCTTGAAATGTTATTAAACTTTGCGCCTGAGAAAGATCGCTCGGATTGAATTGCCATTTCAAATCTAAGTTGTGCGCGCGAGCGCATCAGCTTTTTCAATAATTTCAACTTTTTTGAAAGTCAAGAAATGTCCTTCGTTTAGACTTTTCAGAAATTTTATTACCCATTTGCATCCAAATTTTCCTCCAAAACTTTGGAAAAACGAGAAAAACGTTGTTATTTCCAAGACGACCTCCAGCCACTGAACACTAATGGCTGATAGATTACAGATTACAGCATTTGCATTAGTATACTAGTAGAATTCTAATAAAAGTGATTATTATCTTTGGTAAATTCTGGAAGGCAGCCATGAGTGCCTGTGTGGAAGGGGAAGGAAACCATCACACTGACAATGAGAAAATTAATATAAAAGTGGGGTCTGCCTATCAACTGAGCCCAATAATAATCGATGCTCATGAAATGGTCCAATACACAACCCGAAAACACAGGAAATGCAATAAATATTTTGAAGTGTCTAAGACCTCGAAAAGAACTTTTCAAGGATTCTCTGCACTTGTCTAAAACTAATTCTTTTGATTGCTTAACTGTCCCCTTCAAAATGAATATTTTAGAGTCTCCCAAAAAGTTGGAACACTAGTTGTAATTCTATCTATGACTGTGCAAGGGAGAGGAATCGGTTAAATACCAGATTGATGTCACAAGCTGTTTTGCATTGCGATACAGTAATTCTTTGAAGACAGAAATTCAAAGTAATTTGTGATGTCTTCCAGTATCTAACCCATTCCTTTTTGTAGCTCTGTAATGGATCAAACTATGATCAAATTTTCAAAGCAAAAAGTGAATTTTTCAATAATAAAAGGTTGTAAAAGCGACAAAATATATTTGGGACACATTTTGGAGAATAAGTCGAGAGGAAAGGTTTGTTGAGGTGACAGGCATTTTAAAGCCTTGCAACAAGCTACAGTACGTGCAAGAAAAGTGGTCTATGGGCAAATGTGATAAAATTGCACGCAGACCACAATGCATGGATAAAATTAATCCTCCTTGTTGTAAACTATTTGTTTCAGATCCCACCAGTCAACCCTGGATTGTGGCTCATGAGAACTTCATTTATCCGGGTAACGCATCTTTCAGAAATGTTTCAGTGCAGTGGAAGGTATGTTCTGAGAATGAAGGTCTTTTAAAAGTTTGGCATTGCTCAAGGTGCCAATGATCTTAGTGTGGTATACAATAACTATGCCAAGACAACATAAATACATGTACATTTGGTGATGAATTCATCAATGAAGACCACTGTCTGTCAGGCATTCTTCCACTAACATTCTAGCATGCCCAATCAATATTTTAAATTCATACAGATGTGATGACCAAACACCAAAATTACTTGACTAAACTGTCTTGGTGGCTGTCATTTTTGTAATTCATTTAATTGACATGTTACTTTTGTCAGTATGGAAAAGTTTCTTCAAGCCATTCATACCTCAAACACCCATTGTCGCCCCCAGTTGACGTTCGGTGTTCGTCATAGTAAAGTCTATTAATTTTCACTCTCAGGGGTCAATGGGTTTAATGGGGACAGTTTTTGACTGAGTTTAAGGGCGGTGCCTAGTAATTCAAAGGTATTTTTGTGCAGTTTGCTGAATATGCTGGAAAAGCAGATCTTAACAAAATTAATGTTATTGAAATCCAAAAAGAAATTTGGGGGTAACCACACATTTTTCAAAGATAATTAATTAACAATATTTGTAAAAAGCTTTAAATAATTAAAGTACAATGCAATGTATGGCATTCTTTTCGAAATTGAAGCTTCATTATCATGGTTACCCCCAATTTTCTTTTTGGATACCAAGAGCACTTGCTAAGTTCTTCTTTTTCTGCATAGTTTGAACCGCACCAAAGTATCCCTGTGTTAGTAAGCACAACCCATAGGAAATCTCTTGAGGCATGCAGAATGTATGCGTAATAACAGTA
>NC_090892.1:11408850-11433850 GCF_036669925.1 Montipora capricornis
TTCAGGAAATGGCGCCGCGAAAGCCGACTTCCAAACACGCCATTAGCGAAACGATTCGAAGGACTAGACGACGTAAGTTTCCGTATATACAGTACATGTAGTTGGCGGTTTAAGCCTAAAGGGAGACTCTCATAGCGATTTCTTTTGTAAACTTAATCGTTAAACACCTTGATGGCTCTCAATTCTCTTTTACACCATTTCTTAAGCCTGGTTTTCACTGGCGACACAAGCATAAACACAAAAAGCATACGCAAACTCAGTAGTTTGTTTTTCATTAGAGCCTTTTGTTCGAACAATAGACACTAATTAACAACAAGTAAATGCGCCTGCGTGTGTTGTTTGTGCTTATGCTTGCGTCGCTAGTGAAAACCAGGCCTTACGCAATTCAAGTGAATCTAATAATAATAATAATAGTAATAATAATAATAACGATTTATTAATTAACAGCATTTCTACAGAGTAGCTTTACATCTTTTAAATGAAACTAATAGCAGCGACATGTCTCTGCGACAAGTTGCTCCGTGTGTACTACTTGCAAAACAAGTCGCTGCGACACGACGCCTGTTCGGAGCACACTCAGTGATCTCGTATGAGGGGGGATGTGAACTAGTTTTCTAATTCAATATGGCTGACCATATGACGCTCTCTCATTGGTTCATTTATATTTTGTCGCAGCGACTTGTTGCGGGAAGTGTACACACGATGCGACAACGCTGCTTTCGCTAATTTTGTCGCTGCGACTAGTCGCACGAATTCAAACTGGTTTAAATTCGTGCGACTGATCGCGGCGACAAAATTCTGCCGCAGCGACAATGATTTTCATGAAATTAACCGTGTCACACAAGGCGATTTGTTGCGGCGACTTGTCCCCGCGACGTGTCGCAGCGACTTATCGCCTAGTGTGTCCCGGCCTTAAGATATAAAATCATGAAAATCAGGATGATAAAATTACCAGACATGGAAATTAAGCCAGCCGCATAATAGCCTTAGCTTTTAGAATCTTGGAACTTTCCCTAACAAAATGTGGTAATCTGTAATAGAACTTATGCTGGCTGGTAAATCATTGTACAGGGGCAGCTAAAATATTTTTTTATCGACTTAGTACGACTTGCTACACGAAAACACGAGAATGTTCATCCGACTTTTGCACTCAACTCTCTCCTGCCATTCGTCCCCTACACTGCGAGCAGTCTCTTCATAAATCAGTCGAGCGGCCCGCTTTTCTGAGGTAGTCGTGTTTTGTTACGCAAACAAATATAATGACCGAAGGAGGCTTGGGAAGGGAAGTGTAACACCCTAGCAGGACAATTGTCACGTGAGCCTAGTTTAATGGCCTCAGGCTCCCACGAGCCTCCTATAACTCAGTGGTAGAGCATCCAAACTAGTAATAGGTAGGAAGGTCGTAGGTTCGACTCCTGTTCGCGAACAATCGGATTTTTCCGTAGTATCCCCGAGTCACCATCTCCTGAGTCACTAGTGCAAAAATATCATCTCTCTACCCCAACATTGTTCGACTTTTGCTTTGCGTTCTCTCGCATGAAAAACATTTATCATCCGCTTGGCTGATCTGGTAGAGAGGTGTCAGAGGTTGAGATTTATGCTTCCAATAGTTCCGAGTGTTCCTCACGCCATGATCTGATTTGTTTTGCAGCCTATAGGTTTAAACCAGTACGCTTACGTCAGTGAAGAAGTTGGCAACCCATACGCCGAGGTTGTTTAGGCTGAATTCAACCATCGCAGGGCCAGATGAAGAAAAGTAGCCGAGGTGCCGCCAATATTCGCTGATTTCGTAGACACACTGTGATCACCATTGAAGGAGATAGAAGGTTTATAGCACAAAGATAACCAAACACGCTTCTCTGCAAAGAATGCTTTAGTTTCTCGCGCCTTAAACACGTTGCGCTTAGTTGTTTATCCTGCAATTTGTACTTTTGACCAGTTAAAAACAATGGAACTGATCTTCAATGGCATGAAGGAACGTCTGTGAGTATCGTTATTCCGTCTGTACGAGATGCTGGTCCACGGTAAAGGTGGCACAACCAGTAGATCGCTATTAGCGATTTGTACAGAAAGGAGGACAAAGAAAGGAAGAGAGAGAGAGAGAGACCATCTGGAGCAACGTTCGTCTAACAAAGCCATGCACCCAGTGGCACAGCCAAGTTTCGCGAAAGGTCAGGAATCCGGTGCGCCCACTACAACGCCACGAGGCCCCTGAGTTGTCTCCGCAGAGTCAGTGAATGGGGCGATGTGGTCACTATGAGACTTGGGTAATCCTCTTCAAGGAGAGCGCTTGGCGTTTGTTCAATCGACACTAGTATGCTACTGGCGTAGCTCTCACCGATGCTGTTGTTGTGTTTGTTACCTTGTCAAGAATGCAGGATGGCATTTATTTAATTAGAAAGTCGAACAGTATATCGAATGAAGATTGAGAAAGAAAAAGCATTATTGCTCTTTCTAATAATGCCAAGTGGGTAGCAATTAAACAATTTTCTTTTTAGGAAGGTAGCTTGAAAAGTGAAACGCCGGCAATCCGAGATTTAAATTGCGTTAAAGAAGTGGAGTACCAAAGACATGTAGGAGTGTTAATATGCTTATTTGATAACACTATTAATCGGGGGGGGGGGGGGGGGTGGTTATTTTTCAAATTGCAATTGTATAGCTTTTTAGGTTTTTTAAAATGTTTTTGCCAATTAGAACTCGATTCATGTAGCCGTTACCAAGCGCGGGCTTTCTGACTGTTAGTGCGGCGCGAAAGTGTTTTCACTACACACCAAGCGAGAGTAGCTATAGTTCTCAGTTGAAAGGCAAACTTGTTTCTTTGGCCCAGTACAACAGACACCGACGATGAAATGGGCCAATCGCAACGCAAACACATTCATCTGGCACTAAGTGCGTTAAAATGAGTACGAGAAAGTTACTAGGCCATTTCCGAGTTCATGTCTGCCTCCTCTTCTAAGTGCGAAGTTTTTCTTATGAAAATTAGTTTTCATTTATGTGTAAAGTGGAACCAATTACCATCACAAAAACTTCGCACTTAGACTCGCTTTGAAGAGGTGGCTGACATGAACTCGGAAATGGCCAATTGGTTTTGCGTTTCCCTGCATGTAATTGGCTCAAAACTAGATAAATCACTTTTCACACGCCAAAAGCAAAGCAAGAAAAAAAATACATACGGCAGTTAGCAATAAGATCACTTTTTTTGAAAGTCAAGGAGACCCTCTACTTTTTGTTACTTCTTTTTTTTTTACTGAGATTTAAAATTTACTTGTTCACTGAGATGTTAAGAGCTTACAATCCGACACACATTTCGCTTTACACTTAAATAAGCGGAAGATTTCATTGCTAAGCTTAAGCCTTCCAAACAAGATACGGGTCTGTTTTTTACGATTGCTTTTAATAGTTTTGTTACAATTCATCTCGACCAACCTTTTGTACAGTTTATACATACTTATTTAGCATCTTGACATCTGGCATTTGTTTGTATGTCTTAATCATTCTTACCTCGAAATCAATGCAACGAATTGCTCAACAAATTTGTATTTTATTGCGAAATTTGAAATTATAAGAAAATGTTTGTAAAAACGCTGTCAATAAAAAAATTCAACTTGTTCACTTTTTATAACGTGATTAGAATCCTCAGAGGAACCTAGCTTCCAAAAGTAGGTTTCGTGTGGTTATGGAGTTGATAAGGAATTCGAAATTCCACGATTCTAGATTTGCACGAAAATCAGAAGTTTCCAAGAAGCCGGAGTACAATACTGACAACGAAAGGATGATAGGAAGTGTGCTCGAAAGGCAATGCGTCCGAGTCACTTGTTCAAATCCCAGATCTTTTTCGGGCTTCAGTGGGTCTTGGTTCTTAGCCGTTTAATTGCTTATAACTAGCACATAGAGCTAATCCTAGGAGGGTATAAGAACCAAAACAAACAGCTGCAACAATCTCTCTAATAATAAATAAGATCAAACTTACAAGAGAAAGTCATTCTGAACGACAGTCTCTTGATTCGCTCTGACGAAGGGCTAACGTTCGAAACGTCAGCTTTTAGAATCTCTGTACGGTGGCCAATTTACGTTATCAACTCCGTTGATAAAACCAAATTTTTGTATACTACTTCCCCACCGACGCAGCACCACAGTTTCTTTAGAAACTACACCCTTCATTCATTTCTTGAGTGGTACTGGGACCATAATGTCCTGAATGGCCTCATCGGAAGTATCTTTAAGGAATATGCGTACTAATTCCTAGGTATTTTTGCACGGTTTACTGAACATGCGGGAAAAGCAGATCTTAACAAGTGTTATTGAAATCCAAAAGGAAAATTAGGGGTAACCACGCAAAGCTTTAAAATACAACGCAATGTATGGCGTTCTTTTCCACATCTCTGAAAAATGCGTGGTTTCCCCCAGTTTTCTTTTTGGATACCAAGAGCACTTGCTAGTTCTGCTTTCTCCGCACATAGTTTTAAACGCGCAAAAATACCCCTTTGTTAATAAGCATCACCCATCAGAAATCCGAGTATCTCGAGATGCGCAGAACGTATGCGCAATAACATTAGTAGGCACCGTCCTTAAAGCCCGCCGCACACGGTGAGGAAAGAGCTGAGCAAAGTGCCTCGCGAGGCGGTTTGCCGCAAATTCCTCACTGTGTGCGGCCATCGTGAGAATCGAGTTAAGCTTGGTCAATGAAGCATCCAATAAAAATACATGGAATTCTCACGTGACTTCAGTGACGTCGGAATTTCTTCCTCCGACCTCATCCTGAATCGCTGGAGTCACGTGAGTATGCCATGTATTTTTATTGGATGCTTGATTAAACCAAGCTCAGCTCGATTCTCACGATGGCCGCACACATTGAGGAATTTGTCTCGCGAGGCCAAAAATATCAAACATGTTTGATTTGATCCTCACGGCCTCGCGAGGCGAATTTCTCACCACAATTTTCCCGCACACGTGAGGAAACGGCTGAGCAAACCGCCTCGCGAGTCAGTTTGCTCAGCTCTTTCCTCAAGTGTGCGGCGGGCTTAAAAGCCTGTAATCATTTCTGCGTCTTGCTTTTTTTTTGTGGGAGAGGGCGGTAACTTTGGATACCGGAACGAAACAAAAGCAATTACAAGTTTTGTTATGACACTTTCTTACATGCTGAGTGTTTTTTAGGGGATTGCAGTTAGCAGTCACGTTTAACAGACGCAGTTGGCGGACGCGTTTAGGAGACGCGGTTGGCGGTCGCAGCTGGTGGTCGTGATCACGTTCGCCGCGGTCGTGGGTAGTGGTCGCAGATAGCAGAAAGTATCTGTTTCTTGACTTTAACACGTTGTTGCAAGAGAAAATCAAAAACATTTTTTCTTGATTGTATATATAGAGGATATGACATTGGCGAACAGGGATACGAATTTTCGAGTGCTGCGGTAGCGGTCGCGGTTGCTCAGGCTGTCGCAGTAGTACAGTAAATACCCACATGTAAGGACATAGATTTTTCCAAGTTAAGTAGTGTGCAAATAAAAACCAGTAGTAGGTAGCAAGGACTGACAGGCCTACACAACTCCTTAACAATTGAGATTTTTGTACCATATGCAGACGATTTGAGATCTAGAGTTTGCGGAACATTTGTTGTAATATTCCTTGCTTGCCTGCCTGTCCTATAATTGCCCATTTTTAACGGATTTTTACCCTAAAAGGGTCACCTAGAATTTTCGGGAGCCTTTATTCTGGCTGAAATTTTCCAAAAGGTAAGTTTTGATCCCTATTATTTTCGGATCACTAGACTTTCAGCTAGGAATTCGAACTCCGAACAGATGAAAAATTTCTAGAGGATAAAAATATGCCTATATCTGCCGTTTAAATACTAAAATACGTTGAACTATGCTATGTTTAAGTGGTTTTGAACTATATTCTCGTTGGGTGCCCTTGCCTTTCCTTTCCTGTGATGTGTTGTTAGCAGGTAGCTTGTCATTTTGCCAACCACAGATAAGTGATGTGTTTATAGTAAGTATTTTCTGCAGGACCGATAAAAGACAAGCGACCATATTTAAAAAAACTCTGCTAGCTGGGTATCGCTAAAATTCTAGGTTGGTACCGAAATTGGAATAAGTTAGATCGAAAGCGAAAGCTGGTATTTTGAGTCAAAACGTTCTTTGATATAGCATAGATCATTCTTACGGTCGGCCGTGAGTACATTCTAGTGAAAGGAGAAAGGCTTTTTTTAAAGATTGTAGTACGAATTCCTCCCCCTCCCAACCCCCTTAATCTTTCCATCAAACCAACGTAAAGACGAATTTTTTATAATTGTGGTCTTCCCAGCACAGCGTCTCAACCCAACTACTTTTGTCGTTAGTTGTAGCACTGCTGGAGTTTCACCGGTGTAATAGGTCATATACAGAATGAACCACCTGAAAGACATTAGAAAACTTCCATGTCAGTTTGGGATTTTGGCCTTCGTCGGTTTCTGGGAGCTCAGTTCGAGTGACATAGTATAGTAACCACATTAGTACTGGTCCGGCGAAGTGTTAAAGTGATTTCGACAGTCAGCATCACATCTGAACAGAAATGAATGGTTAACAATTATTCCATGAGCGCGCGTTGTATTTGAGATGATAGCGCCTCCGCTCGGGCGCAAAGAGTTCAGAGTTTGATGTGTAACAATAAACAAATGTCTGCCTCCAAAAGTCATGTGATTGTCCCATTCACTTCCGTTATCTACCACTCCACCCGACTGGCCCGCGAGAAACTGGGTGCTTTTGACCGAGAGAGACCGGTGTATACAGATAAGATGGCGGCCATTCACGACCGGCAACTTTTTACATAAAAACCTGGTTACTTGAGATGACTCATTTCAGTGAAAATCTTATTATGGTTGGAAGGAAGCAATTTCTTATTTTTGTGAGAAAGTGAATGTGCAGACTCCCAAGTTTTCTGGACTAAAAGGTGTTTCTGACCTCACAGCAGTCGCCATGGTGAGCACCAAACGTAAATACATGAAACCGTTTGAAACAGTTTCCAATGAACCTTCTCTTTCCTTGATTTCATGTTGTCATTTTTTAGGCTCAACAATCTTAGAACCTAAACTTCGATAAGCTTAAATGTATTCTTCCTATGTGAGCCAAAGTTAAGCTTATTTACGTAAGCTCTAAGATTGCTTCATGAAATTTTAGTGGAACCAGCATTTAATTTTTTGCGAAATCGTATCCAGTAATAATATACTAGTTGTTTCTTTTAGCATTTGAATGTTTCTTTTAGCGTTCAAAACAGAATGGACATTTTTATTTTAAGTGCTTAGATCTAATCAACTCTGTAATCGCTCTGGCAACTCCACTCATCCCCTTCCCCCACCCAGAGCAGTCATTTTTTCACTTTTGCTTCACGAGGGTGGGGTATTTGTTTTCAAGTAGATGGATGAAGGGTCAGTTTCTAAAGAAATTGTGCTACTGCATCAGAAGGAAGTGTTCAAGCTCAAAAATTTTGTTTTATCAAACAGTTGGTAAACGTAAATAAACCCCTGTGAGAGAGATTTGTGAGCCTTTTCGAGGATTAGCCCTTCATCAGAGGAAGCGACAAAGGACTAATGCTTCGTCTTTTGTCATAGTGAATTATGAAGGGTTGGACTGCTCAAAATATTAACTCGCATGTCTCTCTTATGGTGGTTAATTTACCCTAGTTTATCAAATTGTTTGTCAGACACAATTTTTTTTTTGTTTTCAAGTAGGCCAGAACTAGCCTGTGTATAGCCACCCGCTCTCCGAAAAAAGAAATCAGAGTTGAGCGTCTGGGTATTTACCGTTAGTAATCATGTCCTGGAATAATTTTGCATAAATTATTGGGAGGGGGGAGGGGAGATGAGCCAGGGTGGAATTGACAGAGCTGTAAGTATTTGTTTTAAATGAATGACATTGATGACAGTGATTAATAATAATTTATTATAATTATAGATACTGATGAAATACCAGGATTTTTCCTTTAACTTAAAAAAATCATATCTTCACCGCGTGCAGTGAAAATATAATTTTTATCTTTCACTTGTGAGAATATAGGTGTCGTCATGGTGATGCACACGATTAGCCAATAAAATGTGAGCTTCGTCTTCATTGTAAATTACTTTGGTGCTTCAATATAATATTTCTTTTCTACTACATTGACATTTCTATTGCAAAATTTTACATTATTATGATTTGCTTTTCAGAACTTTCATATCTTGTTTCATGTTACACAACATGCATGTTTTAGCAGTTGGTGACCACTTTTTCATCATTTTGAAAATGAATAAGACAAGTTGTTTTAAATCTGGACATTTCGTCAATAGCTATAATTATAATAAACACTAACATTACATTGCCACTTGTGGATACAAATTTTATCTTCTCGTGCTGAAAGTATCTCTCACATTAAAATTAATTGTTGTATCTGAATTTCAGTCTGGTAAAAAGTCTGGTGAGTCTGTAAAGGTGGTTGTAAGGTGTCGACCGATGAACGAAAAAGAAATAGCACAAGGACATCGAAGGTATCAAAAGTCTTTAACATGAACGAGGGAACAAAATGATTTGCCCAACAAAAGCTTTTACACCAGAGAAATGTAACTCATCTGGGATGAACTTGGGAAATGGGAAATGATAAAAAACATCAAGGGATGGGCATCCAAGTCGTGAAAAATGTTAGATTTTATATACCCCGTAGGAAAAAAAGCAACCACTTCTCTACCAAAATAAACTGCTTGCAATCACTATACTAATGTGTTGTCTTTAGATTTACATTCCAATAGCTGCTATCTGAAATCAAACATTAAAGATTGCTGAAAAACATACCTGTGCAAGCTGTTTTCATAATTTTATCAGGCAGATATAAAAACATTAAATAAATTAACATTAAGTGACTTTTATTTTCAAGGATAATAGAGATGAATGTAAAGAAAGGATCAATTGAAATTACTAACCCATCCAAGAGAGAGGAAGTTCCTCGAATGTTCACATATGATTCAGTTTATGATTGGAAGTAAGTCAGTTACTCTTTTATATTTTGTTTCTGTGTGCACAAAGGATTGAAATGTCTTTGTTGTATCTGGTAAACAAAATTTACTGATACATTATAGGGAATCTCCGGTCTAATAGCCCATTGATTCTTCAGGCGCCCCTAGTGCACCCCCAGTTGAGGAGTAAATTCGTCTGGCATTAAACACTCCCAGGAGTCGATGGGTTAATGGAGGGGACATAATTTTTGACTTCTTAAACAAAGATTGAAGTACTAGGTTGATGATTTTATGCACTTGCTCAAATTAATGTTGAATGTTTTAATTTTGGGAATGACACAGATTTAATGTTACAGTAATTCTGTGACCCCCAAATGTTATCATCACTCATTTTTGGCATTATTACACACTCAGGAGTTTTGATATACCTTGCACCTAATGTTTTCTGGTTTTTTTTTTTTTGCTGTTCATACCCTAGTTGGAACATGACTTTACCCTTTAGATTAGGTATAAAATAAGTTTCTTTTGCCATCTTGTCCAATCTCCCTGTTGAAGTCTGTGTGATCAGATGAAACCAGTTGGAGGAAATAATCTAAAAACAAGTTGGCAAAATCTGTTTCTGTGTGCTGCTCACTGGTCTTAACTTAAAAAATTGTAAAATGTTCCTGGGTGGGGGAGGGGGGGGGGGAAGGGACTCCCATATAGAGAGGGGAGGGATGCTTGTTGTCTCGCTTAGGGGTGTAAATTTCGGATTTTGGTCTCACATAGGGTGTTCTGGGCAAAACGCAATCATAACATGTAGCCGTGAAGGTCTCCTTTAGTGTTGCGTGCGAAGAAGTTTAAAAGTGTATATTTTTTTAAAGTTACTTGACTCATTCATATAACTTGTAAAAAGAGCGCTTTTAGGGGTCAGATTGGTCTCCTTTAGGGGTTTAATTTAAAATTTCAGAAGAGCATCCCTCCCCTTTTATTCCCCCCCCCTTCCCCGGGAAAATGTCGTCTTTTTCCCTTTTCTTTATAATGTCTGAAGTTAGAGCTTGTAATTCTTTGACTGGCACATTAATTTTTTTGCCTTACAGCTCCAAACAGATAGAGCTGTATGATGAAACATTCAGGCAGTTAGTGGATTCTGTTCTTGAAGGGTATAATGGTGAGTTGACATAATTAAAAGTATCTGTCATTCACCGTACACAGTCAGTCGTACATGTGTGATTTTTCGTTGGCTGAGGAACAAGTACATATAAAAAAAGTGTTTGTTACACAAAAAGTGACTTCTAGCAGTAAGGAAAGTGTACTCTTGTCAGCCATTTTATCACCATCTTAAATGAATTGGTGAGACATTGGAGGATTGATGTCATTTGTCCAGTATTGATCATTAATTAAACATTAGTGTCATGACTCAATCAAAAGTGAGATTTCTAATATTTTGAATGACTAATAGAAATTACCAGTTATAATTACTGCTTTAGCTTGTTACAGTGGAAGTTGTTACAATAATATTGTTTGTTTCTTCTAAAAGGTACAATATTTGCTTATGGTCAAACAGGGACAGGAAAAACGTTCACAATGGAAGGTATAGTTACAAAGTTCAGAAAAACGTAAATAGCATACAATCACAAATATATAGCTCGCTGATGTGGTTGTAAATAATTTTGCAGTTACCAGTTGCTTTAATTTGTTGTTTTTGTTGACAGTCAGTCCCATAAATTATCTAGTACATAGCAAATATTCACTCCAGACTCAAACCAAGAGTTCTTAAGAGATCTCTTAAGATCTTGGTTTGAGTCTGAATACTTGCTACATAGATTATGGGACTGACTGTCTATACAAAAAACATTAAATTAAAGCAGCTGTTAAGTAATGTACATAATGTACATAATTTGGGCCTGTGAAATGCTTTTACCCAAATTATGTACATTATACTCTACCTCCAGAAATCAGAAAAATGTCAAGATTCAGAGTTTTTCATTGAGGCCATCATTCCTGCAAGAGCTACTCTTCATGTTGGTGGATTTTGAAAAACCCCTTCCATCCATGACAGGCTCCTCGGTATAAACCTTCCTGCTTCATCCAAGTAGTTTTGTCTTCTATTGTTTAAAACTCATCAATAAGTACTGTAATGGTACCGGTATTAATCGATCTTAGTATTGTTTGACAATGCTCATTCTGCGACAAAAACATATCTTTTGGAACTGTTCTAGGTGTGAGAGCGGATCCGGTGTTGAGAGGTGTCATACCAAACTCCTTTGAGCATATCTTTACCCATATTGCCAGGACACAAAATCAGCAGTATCTTGTCAGAGCCTCATACCTCGAAATATACCAGGTAGAACATTTACTTTTAAAACCTCATGATTCAGGGCTACCATGTCTGCCACCTCATTATTAATTTTGTGCGGACAATTGTGTGTCAGATCCACCACACTACTCTCTCCCACTTGGATGAGCTGTTTGATAAATTGAAATTTGTTTTTCTTCTCTCAAGCCACTGCTAAATCCTTTATCAACAATGGAGCTAACTGCTACATGTTCTTGAAAAGAAGATAGATCTCTCCGTAATTAGCCTGCGTAGGGAGCGATTTCAATGAGTGAAAAGCGAAAAATCAGTCGATCAAAAGCGAATTACTTTTTCTGATTCATTCGCTTGATTATTAATTTAAAATTGACATTAGGGACTGAGAGGTGTCAATCAAAAAATTCGAGCTGCGCCAATCAGAGACCCCATTTGTGGGCGAACGGGAGTTTTCAAAATCGAGGGGTTTCTCTGCAAGCATTTCCTCCTCCCCTTCCCCCTCCAATTTTCTTTTTACGCTTGCCCTATTCTCGCACGGCCAGAAATGCTTGCTACACAGGCTAGCCTACTGGTGAGGGGAAGGAAGGGATAAAATTATTGTCAAGGAATTGCAATTGCTTAATAAATTACAGTTACAGTAATTCAGTTACAATAATTCATTATTACAAATGCAAGATAATAATATGTGTTTGATGTCACATTGAATTACTTAACAATATAGTGAAGATAAGAATTTTATAGTTTTAAGCTACAATGTAATTGATGATTCAGAAATAAATACGTCTTTGCAAACTTTAATTGCTACTTATAAGTTATGTAGACTACAGAAGGTTTTAACTTAAAAGATTAGTATAAAGAAGCCCCATGTATAGACTTGTATTGAATAATAGCATGTACATGTTGACTATAAGCTTGTTCATGTGTACTGCAGGAGGATATCAGAGACTTATTATCAAAAGATCAAAGTAAAAGACTGGAACTCAAGGAAAGACCAGACACAGGTGTTTATGTGAAGGTTTGTGTGCTTTGAATTTAATATCCTAATTCATGATACATGTAATTTATACTTTTAGTCCCTTTACACATGGGAGAAGGTGGAGACACAAGCTGCATGAGTTTCCAGACCCAATGAAGCATGTGAGCAGGGATGACAAAGTGGGGAAAGCACTTTCCTCCCTTTATTGTGGTCTTGGGTCACATCAAGGAGGTTTACCGCCTTAATTACGGAGGCTACATTTTTCTGTTGGGGAAGACCCAAAATCACCTGGAGGAAGACAGTGGAAACTGAACTTAGTGACACGGGTTTGTCATGGGAAGAGGCGCAGGCAATTGCGAAAGACAAGACCCGGTGGAAAAGAGACATTATTTGCGGGCCTATGCCCCATTGGGGGCAATAAGGACTAATATAATTATAATAATATTTTTCTGTTGGTGCTTGGTATTTTTTTGTGAACTCCCATTTTCCAGCAGCCCCCCAAAATGTTGCGGCTTCTAGTCTTCTGGTGCAACATCCAAATGGGCTTAAGACAACAGAATGAAAAAACAGCCAATGAACATGTGGTTGACTTACCTTTTTAGATGATAACTTGTTTGATAAAGCCAAATTTTAGTAACCAGACCGTTACAGTTGGCCAGGCTTAAAGCCCCTTTACCCTGAGATCCAAACTTTAGCTCACTTACATGTACCACACCTCAACTGTACCTCCGCCCCCTCTTGGAGTGGTCATTAATAAAAGTATTTGTCTGATTGAGTTCATGTTTCATCACAGGATCTGCAGTCATTTGTTTGCAAAAGTGTGAAAGAGATTGAACATGTCATGAATGTTGGTAATCAAAACCGGGCAGTTGGGTAAGATGTGAAGGCTAATGTTGTGATCTCAAATACATGTATTAATACTTTTTGTTATAAAGCATTTGAAAGCATTAAGCTAACATTACAGTCTTGGGTGACTTTAGAGAGAATTCTGACAGGATGCGTGGGTGCGTGACTGCACCATTCAGTCAAATCTGCATAATAACGCACAATTTAGAAATTTAGCAAAATCCACACAAAACTGAAATATATATTCGAAATTTTAATTACTACAATTGCGTAGAGAAGCCTGAAAAATTTCCTGGGGGGGCCCCAGACCCCGCTAGGTAGCTCGCGCCTTTGCGCTTGCAATGTCTCGTCTGGACCACTGCTTTCAGAAATACATGCATGTCCACTACTTTACAAAACTGTTCCAAAACCCAGCTTGCATAATTTGTTGAAACATTCTTCTCTGATTAGGCTATTAATTTACTGTCAACTGCAGGCCTTCAAGTATGTGGAGACTCAACTTTTTAAGAAAGACACGTCACAAATAATAATAAGTATAATTGTGAAGTGTTTTTGGAGACAGCACTCTTTTTTAGAGACTTTAGTGAATATTATGGCTACTAGTTATTTGTTGTCAGTGATGCAAGTCACCCTACCAAGCCTCAGCTTAGGGCAAGATTTCTTCGAATTTGGGGTGTGCTTAGGAGGTTTTGTCGGCATGCCAATTTGCAGAAGGATAATAATTGTAAATTGCTTTTCTTTTAACACCAAGGTCTTTATATTTCATGAAGAAGGGTTAATGTCATTCTTATCCAAGGCATGTTCTTGGTCCAAAATAAATAAATAAATAAATAAATAAATAAATAAATAAATAAATAAATTTATAAATATTAACATTGGTCATCGCAGTACGCTGCACGTTATTTGTGCGATGCAAAAAAAAGCCACAAACCTAAAAAGATAGCTACTGATTGTCGAATAATCATTTCAACATCCTGTATATTTCACAGGGCAACCAACATGAATGAACATTCCTCAAGATCCCATGCAATCTTCATCATTACCATAGAATGCAGTGAGGTAAATTAAACTCCTCAGCAATACAGAGATGAGCTTGGACCCTGGGGTCCGTTTCTCAAAAATCTGCTAACTTTTTGGGCCACACATTTTAAGTTTTCTAGCTAGTTAGTTTTCTATCTATTTTTAAAATTCTTTGATATGTACCGATTTAATATCCACCCCATTTTTTTTCTCCGAGGGCCACATGTAGATTATCATAAGATATTAAGTGCTACCCTCAATAAAGAAAGATTATTATTATTATTATTATTATTATAATTATTATTAAGCCATTTGTGAAACTGCCACCTGCTTTTCAAGATAGGTAAAAGCAAAATAATTATGAATTTAATTTATGACTTAAAATGTTTTACCTCTCCAGAGGAGATTGTGACACCCAAAATGTTTCGCGACTTTTGAGAATCATACCCCTGTTCCCTTAAAAGTTAGTGGAATGGGAAGGTAATCTTTCAGGGAGGGGAGGGGAGGGGGATTAGTATCCATTGAAACAATGAAACCCGCGAAACCACGAAACCATGACACCCACAAAACCCAGAAACCAGTGAAACTGTGACACCTATGAAACCATTGCAGCCAGGAAACTCACAAAACCCTTCAAACCGTGAAACCCAAGAAACCATGAAACCACGAAAACCAGTGAAAGCATGAAACCCACTAAACAAGTGAAACCCTGAAACCCTCAAAACCAGTGAAATCGTGAAACCTGAAAAACCACGAAACCCAAGAAATCAGTAAAACCTTGAAATCATGGAACCCGCGAAACCATGAAACTGTGACAGTTACGAAACCAAGAAACCCACAAAACCAGTGAAACCATGAAACACGCGAAACCATGAAACCCGCAAAACCATGAAACTATCGAAACCATTAAAGCGACGAAACCAGTGAAACCACGAAACATGTGAAACAACGAAACCCAAGAAACCAGTGAAGTCAAGAGATTCTATTATTATTTATCCTTACTAACCTTGTTTGCTTGGACTCAAGTGACAGCTCAAGATATTTTTTCCTCCAATTCAGTTTATTTTATGGCCCTCTTGCCTTCTATTGAACTGGAAAAAAATGTGGACAGTAACTTAATTTATGGCACATCCGTCTAACTCTGTAAGTGGTTTGTAAAGTGTATAAAGTCAGGAATGTTTCAATCATACTTTGCAGCCTGGCGCTGATGGTGAAAGTCACATTCGTGTTGGGAAACTGAACATGGTGGATTTGGCAGGCAGTGAAAGACAGTCCAAAACTGGAGCTACGGTAGGCTTGCTTAATTGTACGGGTGACTTTTGTGTAGTGATTTTGTGATGATGATGAAGCTGATTACAGTTTCCTTAATGATAATAACAATGGAGATAATACTGTCCACGCTGGGATTAGTGATCACGATGTTGTGTATGGTGTGGGCGATTATGTGGATGACGATGCCGATTAAACACGAAGACGCACGCACTATGAAAGGGGTTGCTTCATGCACTACTTTTGTTTGAATTCATTCAAGCACGACTGATCAATTTTCCACGATGGTGATCAACAAACAGCATGTACACTGAGACGGAAGCCCTTAAAGGACTGGGGATTTAAAAAAAAAAGAACGGCAGATATGATTTTATGACATATTTTGCACACATGCCAAAAGGGGCTTTTTTATGGCACAAATTATCACAGAGCTCGGTTGCGTGACCCACGGTTGATTGATAGATCATTTGCATGTGCCTACAGTACCACGCCATTTATAGCGCGTCTTCGTGTTTTAGATGACGATGACAACTGAATTGCTAATGCCCAGCAAAGGGTTTTTTTTGTTGTAGGGGGAAAGACTTAAGGAAGCCACTAAAATCAATCTTTCTCTTTCGGCACTTGGCAATGTCATATCTGCCTTGGTAAGTAACTCACTGAATCATATTTTCTAACTTAATAACAGTGTAAATATGTTTTTAAACATCAACAACAATGAAAAGAATTTTGCTGTTCAGAATCATAAACGTGCAAATTGCTTCTTCTATGTTTTATTTTCACCCAGTCTGGCTCAAGTTTTAATTAATTTGTTTATTTTCATGTTGTCAGGTCGATGGCAAAAGTACACATGTTCCTTACAGGGATTCGAAGCTTACAAGATTATTGCAAGGTACAATGTACATGTACAGCAAACTGTAGCTTGGAAGCAAAATTGCTTTTTAGGGATGGAGAATTGTTTGGAATCCCAGGGTATCAAGAGTGAGAGACGGGTACGATGTGCTAGGCAGGTCTATTACTTGAAATCTCTGAAATTGAGCGAGTAAGAATGGTGCAGCTCTTCATAATAATTAATTTTATTGCTGGTGACGCATCCTATCTGACAGCAATTCTTTTAAGTCTGTATTTCTTTTCGTTGCAGATTCTTTAGGTGGAAATGCCAAAACAGTTATGGTCGCTAACATTGTACGTTGCGCTATATTGTAAATCGAAGACTGTTATTTCAACGTTCTTTTTCCCTGTCAGTCATGTTTCAAGTTTTATTGGGAGTTTTTTCGCTTTGGCTACGAATACAGTAAACACTCGCACATAAGAACCTAGATTTTTCTAAGTTACATGTAGGCTGAATTGGTTCCTATAAAAATGGTATTTACAGTAGTGTTCTTAAAGTAATGTTTAAAAAACGAGCAGCAGTGTTTTATCGGGTTTAAAAACACGAGGCGTAGCCGAGTGTTTTTGGACTCGATAAAACACTATTGCTAGATTTTTTAACGACTTCAAAAACATTCCACAAAAAGCGTGTCCCCCTTGATTCAGAACAATGGTCAAATTGTGAGAGGAGAATATTAGAATATCAGAAAAAACAAACTATGCCTTATTAGTATAAAGAATACTTAATACGAGGAGTGGTTTATCAGGATATAAAGCTCATGCACGTGACGTTTTATCAGTGTTTTGAGAGGCTGTCAGGCTCATGAATTATTAATGAGTTTTTGAATTGGTTTTTATTTCCTCAAAAGATATCTACTCTATGATACAGTATGACTGATTTCCTCTGATGAGGACGCTGATGCCTTTATATTTCATAACCATGAAAAATAAGTTTTGAACAAGATCTGTGCAGTTTAAAGTGCAATTTGTTCCAGTCGCCTGAAATTTCAAGGTCATTTTCTAAGATAAGAACCTGTTTAATTTTTTAGGCTAACATTGTTCTTATGTAAGGGGGGTCTAGCCCTAACAGGGTCTTAAATTCTAGGTTCTTATATGCGGGTGTTTACTGTATTATATTGCAAAAGACCTTGGGTTGAACAGCTTCATTTCATTTGTTCTTTATGTTCCATTTTAGGGCCCTGCAAGCTACAATTTTGAAGAAACCATTACAACATTACGGTGAGTTTTCACTATTAACAGCTGCTCGTTTATTGGAGATTTGGTGAGCCTAAAACCTTAAGCTTGCACTATTGGCGAATCCCTTTTTCTCAGACATTAAACGGATCAAACGGATTTGCTCGTGAAAAGCATTGTGTTGTAAAAAAATGGCCCAAAATCTTTTGGTCGGGATAATCAGTGAAATGTTCTTGAAAGTGGGGTAACATTTTCAGAAATTTATGCAACTCACTTTCGATAATCATTACAAAAAAAAACTGTAAACAGAAATATCGCTTTCTTTTTTCTTATGTGCAGATGGTCCCCAAATGAAAACTGCAACACCAGGCTGGAAAATCTCGATTACCTAACCGTGAATCTTCATATAGATAAAAATCACTTACGTGCCATAAAAATACCCCCCCCCCCTCCTCCCCCGATGAACGGGATGAGCCATGATTATTGGGGAAAAAAATCAGAGCCGATTGAACAAATGAGCGGGACTTCTTGTTATCAATCGGTCGGATTTAACTCCACTTAACTATAATGACTTGATGGCAATGTAGTCAATTCATTGTTTGGAATGGTTTTCTTTGAGAAGGCAGAGCGGTGCATTGGCTAGGGCGCTTGCCTTGAGCTCAGACAATCCCGCGTTCTAGACCCGTAGTCTCTCAGACTGGTTCAACTTCTCAGCTGCTCTTGTAAATAGCCAACTGAGATTCTTAACAGTTGTTGTTCTGTTCTATCGTTTCGTTGATTGTGTTTTATTGGCCCTTAAAAGCCCTTATGGGAGTGGACATTATTAAGTATCTAAATTGTACTCTTTCGCTTGCAACAGATACGCAAATCGGGCGAAAAATATTAAGAACAAACCAAAGATTAACGAAGATCCAAAGGATGCCTTACTGAGAGAATTCCAAGACGAGATCGCTAAGTATAACACTGTTGTTCTTGCTCCTAAGATAGATTTAGCATCGTGTCTACGTGAAACGCCAAACGCATTAAAATTCTCTCATTCTAACTCGTCCATCTTTTTTTGAGAAATTACGTACTTGATACCTGTGGCTGACAGGCAAGTAATGAACTTGTATCAATGAAAGAAATGTTCATTTGAAGTGCGGATTGTAGACGAAAGATGGAAGTGATCCTCAGATAAGTGCAAGGATTCCTTTTATATTTCGAACGTTTAGGGGAATAGGGATGGTTTAGTTGTCATAGCACTCGCCTCCCACATTGGTGGGAGGTTTTCCCCTTTTAACATATACTTCCGGGCATATGACTTATTGGCGCTACGTTGTAGTCGGGAGCGGCCATATTTGTATTTGCTGTGTTCTGTTAGTCAATAAGCATAATACCCCTCTCCTCAAAAACCAACATCTCTAAATTCCAATTTCATCACAAGCAGGACGTCCCTGAAAACCACCTTCGGGTGAGAGGAGCTTCCTGGGTAGAAATCAAAGTTATTTTTTATAGTTATTATTATAACTTTTATCAAACAAGTTTCTTTCATTTTTGGCAAACGCAGTTTTAGTCCGACGTTTGGCGTTTTGCGTAAACGCGATGCCAGATCTGTCTAATGTGCATTTTATTTTACTTGTAGTGATTTTTAGTTGAGGCGCACGGAATCAAACTTGATCAGTGAAAACAGGCACAGGGAAATAATAGCGAGCTTAAAGCACGCGATGTTTTTGAGACTCGTACGGCAACTGGAATTGAGCTGTTTTCCCTTTTAACCTGTCTTCACACAACCAGATTTATATTGCTAAGATCTTTCCTCCATCAGGGATGATTAGGACTGGGAGATACTACTGTCCTGGCATGCGTAATGTTCACCTCCGGTTCCCGTCCGTTTCAAAAATGTCGCGTCCTTAAACTTCCTTATGAGCCAATCATAACGAAAAGATATTCTGTGGGACATGTTCCAAGCGCGGGAAAACGTGTTCTTGTGCTTTTGCTTTTGATTGGTTGTGAATATGACACGATTTTTAATTAGCCAATCATCCAGTGTGGTGATGCAAAACGAAAAAGTACTCTCGACACGTAAGTATAAACCGCCTGCAGATAATCTTTGTCTTTGTCGTACATTTTGATTAAAAAAAATATTTGTTTTTTCTATTATTTATTTTAGATTAAAAAGAGAGTTAGAGAGGCGCGGAGGCGGAGGGAAAAAGGTGAAGAGGAGACGGCAACGAGAAAATGGTATGAAGGAAACGTGTTTGTAATCTAATTGGAATAACTGGCATGAAGAGTGCAGTTAGTGCAGTTATGTCCTGAGGACAGAGTCTTTCTCAGGAATGCTTTAATAACATGTATGGCACAATAATAAGTAAGGACCTATTGTGACTCGACAAAAGCCTTAAACAGGGGTATGTCGAGGGAGTTCTTACGTTTTCCTGCTAAAACTGTGAAAATAGTGTTCTATATCTTACAAAGCATTTGGAAAGTGGAGTCCTTGAGATTTGGGTGAAAGATATCAAATAACTGTTTTTAATGGAAGAGTTATTCATAGTGAATTTGTAGACCTCTTTCATAATGGCGGCCAAATAAAATATTCTTTTGTTTCCTTTCTAGCCTGGCTACGACGGGCAAATTTCAAAAGAATTTTTGTTTCAAAATGAGGGCAGTAGGTCTAATTCACATAAGTACAAAAGAAAGTGAAAGTGGTCCTTGGTCGTCTCTGAAAGATAGGGTGCGGGACCTAAGAGTTAAACCTAAATTTACATTCCATCCTTGTCGAACAGAAAACAGGAAATTATCTCAAAGCAGTCTTCAGTAATAACACCGAGCATGTGGTTGCATGTTCGAACCCCGTCTGGACTGTCTCTTAAAATAAGTGAGGAGAAAGTGCTGCCTTGTAACTACATCTGTAAATTGATAGATTCTCAAGTCTTCTAGGATAAGGACTTAAAAGTCATAGGCTTTGTCTCACAGCCTTTGCAAGTAATAAAACTAGTACCAAATGTTGTGGCGTGGGCTTTTTTCTGGACGGTGGCATCAATCCTTCCACAATTGATCGGTTGATTGTAAAGTGCACAAGAAGCAGTCATGCTAGTCCCCCAAACAGCCCCTTGGAGCCACTGTCCAGAAATGCTCCAAATTAGATGCCCCACGTAAGTACTTTATGTGAGTCAAACATAAACCGGTCTGAGGTAGACACTTCATGTAAGTAAAACATATATGTACCCAAATTAGTTTTTCATGTAAGGCAAACATGTATGTGCTCAGGGTTGTAATTCATGTAAACCAAACATATGAGTACCTAGGTAGCTCCTTCATGTAAGCAAACATATGAATGCCCAGGCTAGTAATTCATGTCAGCCAGGCATATGGGTGCCTAGATAGGTACGTCATGTATGCCAAAAATATGGGTGCCCAGGCAGCTACTTCATGTGAGCCAAACATATGAGTACCTAGGTTGGTACGTCATGTTAGCGAAACATATTTATGTCCAGGTTACTACTTCATGTAAACCAAACATTTAGGTGCCCAGGTAGGTGCTTCTTGTAAACCAAGCATATAGGTGAAGAGGTAGGTACTTCATGTAAGCCAAACATATAGTTGCCCAGATAGGTGCTTCATGTATGCCAAACATATGGGTACCCCGATAGCTACGTCATGTAAGGCAAACATATGGGTGCCCAGAAAGGTGCTTCATGTTATCCAAAGATATGAGTACTCACGTTGATACTCCATGCACGCCAAATATATGAGTGCTTAGGTAGCTGCTTCATGTAAGCGAACATATGCGTGCCCAGATTGGTACTTCATGTAAGCCAAACATGGGTGCCCAGGTAGGTACTTAATTTGTACTACCATACCCTTACCTTAGTGTTTGAAATAGGTAGCAAAGGATTAGACTTGAAGGGACACTTTTTGTTGAATGTCAAAATTCGGTGTGCATCTAATTAGGTGCAATCCTGGACATAAGTGCGTAGAGCACCGAGTGGAGTTGTATATAAAAATGAACTTCACTTTAAATAGGTATTTCAGCATTCTACAAGAAAACCTAAATACCAGATATGTTCAGAAATTCTGGACATAAGTGCAAAAATACAGGTTAAGGCAAATTAGAGTTTTTTGCTTTGTCACCATTTTTAAGGCTCAATCGAGGAAGATGAGGAAATCGAAGAAGAGGGGGAAGAAAGTGTGCAGAGCGCCGAGGACAAGATCAAATCCGAGCAAGCCAAACTTGAAGACGACAAGAAAGCACTTCAGGAGAACCATACCATGATGGCAGAGGTTTGCATCTCTGTGTGGTCAATTTATTCATGGCGTTTTCGTTTTCGTATGCATCTTTTGATTGCTTACCTTGTGGTATCCAGTAAGTTGATGTTAAGCCCATGTAATATCTGCAATGCAAATTAGAGGTTGGGAGACGCAACTAGAAGCATCATTGTTTGCAGCTACCTCGTGGAGGGTGGCAAATCCTAACAACTGTCGCGTGAAAGTGGCAGAAGGAAACGCCCGCCATACTGATTACAGTGAGTTTAAGCAAGGATAACTGCAATGTCGACGAAAACGTCACTCCAAAATGTAACTCTCATCTCATTCGCCTTGTACAATACGGGCGAACTATCCTGTAAGTGGATGGGTACAAACGGGTTTAAAGTAAAGATTAACATTTTGTTGTTGTTTGGTTACAATGCCGTCAAAACCTGAAAGTTGGTGATTCCACGTTGTTGTCTTGTGGAGTAAGGCAAAGAAACGTATCCTGATGTGCAGCACGATTACTTTACCTTTTTAACCAATACTATTCTTGCTTTGTGGCATTGTTGTTGCCGCAGTCGTCGTCGCTGCGCAGCCGTCGTCGTTGCTTGAACTCCGTAATACCTCTGTGCTCAAACCGCTGCAAGTAGCGTCAGAGGAGAGGTGGAAGAGTTGTAGATCATGTTGTCTAAATTTTCGCGTCGTGTTTCAAAGCCTCAAGATAGATCCCTGTACTCTCTAATACTACTGGAAATCCTGTTGTAGTTAATTTAAAATTCTTTTGTGTTAAAAAAGACATGTAGTTTAACTGAAAGTCATGTAATCAGTTTGGCTATATCTTGCCCTTTTCAATAATTGTACTAATTTCCAGTGCACTTTTGAACAACCTTGAATTTATGCAAAATGTGGAGTGAAATCAGTAATTAAAAAGCAAGCAAACAAACAAAAATCCTGAAGGTTTTTCATTGTTAATTTTAGGAGAAAGAAAAGCTAATGGGAGAAATTCAGAAGAGAGCACATCTACTTAAAAAGCAGCAAGAAGCGCAAACAGCCCTGAAGGCAAAAATCAAGGTGGGTTCATGTTAAAACAAAACTGCTGTTGCATTAGACGTTAACTTTTTGCGAAATACGACCTTTATAAACAAAAGCTGGCCCAGAAAGATCAAATCATCTCTGGACGATTCTTGCAGTGGTTTTAATAAGTACCGGCAGCCAACGAAAAGCGTCGGCTTCTTTTCTCACAGGAGGCCCATACAATAGCATCAATGATATGGTTTATGGAGTGGCGACTAGCCAAGGTTCATTTACAATAGCTACCTGTCCTGTGACATGGGATGTTTTGTTCGCGAGATTCTGAACGGCCTAGCAAGATAAACTTGAAGGGTTGGGAGCAGTGAAGGTTCATCCACAATAGCTTATTGTCCCGCGAAGTGATATGTTTTGTTTTGGGTTTTGCCATCAGATGATGGAAAGTAAATTGCTGGAAGGAGGGAAGAGCATTATCGACAAAACAAGTGAACAAGAGAGAGCGCTAGAAGAGCGAAGGCAACAGATAGCAGAACAGCAGGTATATGATAAGAGTAAATCTTGCGTCTTTTACTACATGTATCAAAAACTGGGGGAGGGGGGGGGGGGCATCCCTTCCGCCAGGATTTGACACGTTAGGGGAGCTACAATCTTGGACATTTCTAATGGAAATGAAGACCACCCCTCCCCCCAATTTCAATGATGAACAATGACGGGCTTCATCTTGCACGAGGATTCGTCATTGATTTTGGGGGGAGCGGGGGGGGGGGGGGGAGGAGGGTACCAATTTTTCATTTTATTTTGTCCAAGGTTATAGCCCATTTATCTGGGTTCTGAATGGACAATGTGTCCCGCTGATCTGCGGGCTGTACAATTTCATGCGCCTCAAATTTTAGAATACAACTATGATGTTAACCCTGGTCAGAGTTTTTCTCTGTCCTTGTGTGGGCCCATTTCCATCAGTTGGGCTAACGCTCACATGGTTCATATGGGATAGAAAATCTTGCACTACACATTACACTCTATTCAGTTAACTCTGTTTAAAATATAAGTGCTACACGGCCAACGTTTGTATAAACGTAACCTTTCCTTGTACTTGTATGATGTTAACGGTCTAACGGTCTAAGGATAAACTAGTTGCTTGCAATCATCAGATTTTTCTTCTTTGGCTGGGATGTGCGTTGCGCCCACTCAGTGCTCAGGGGCTGAGCACTGAGCTGGTTTGGCATCCGGATACCGTGTGGGAGTTCGCGCGTTCGCACTCCGGCCGGAAAAACACCCAAGGACTTAACATGACCAAAGAGAAGCGGCTGCCCTTTCATCCTTTGGTTGGACTATAAACCGTAGGCCTTCAATGTTTATCATAAGCTCTTTAGGACGTTTTCAAAAACACTCTTCGGGAAGAGTAGAGCACGAAGTTCCCGGTTTTTTTCTACAATCCTGTACAAAAATCGTTGAGACTTTTCTCAAGTTTTTCTCCATTTGAGTAATAACTACAACCACGGCTCAACAATTCACCCATAACCCCCCCACCCATTCCCACCCAAGACAATCGGACTTTAAGATCTACGACGGGATACTCAACGAGAACGTCACTAAAAAAAGAATATCATTGGTTAAAAGTGGAAAATAATCGTGCTGCATGTGCTGCGATACTGTTTTAACGATAACGTGAGCTTACAAATGCAAATCTTTCATTCTAAATTTTTTACTCAGAAACCACTCGTACCTATGTATTTATAGGATACTTCGCCGAACGTGTACGCCGTGAACGCGCTGGAATACTCGCGAAAAACATAATTATGCACCAGTCAGTGGAAACCCCCACGCTCCTCCTCCCTTGTCTCGGGAAAGGGTGGGGAGTACCAAGGCAAAAAGCCTCGATTTCCCCACCCCCCCACCCCGGGCAAAAATTGGAATAAAATGCCCTTACCTCAAGGACAAGAATGTCTCAAGTTATACCAAGCTAAGATGGGAAAAACAAATTGCAACTTCTTAGGCTGGTGAACTACAGTAAATATCTGAAAGGTACTTGATTTTTACTGATGTTTGAGCCAGAAAATTGCAAGTGAAACTGATAAAACGTAATTTCACCTGTGGTGCCTACTGACTGTCGCTGCAGGTGAAATGGAGCCACTTTCCACTTTGTGCAGTTGTGATCCCCACGCATTGGAACTGAAACCACTCTACTGGGCGGTCTGTTTTTTCAGAGATAATCATTTCACCGAATTAGGGTCCACCACAAATACACCATGATTCTTCAAGATCCAAAGATGCTGATTTACGACTTGATTTATCCACTGGTTTTTCTTTTTTCTAAGCAGAAGCT
>NC_090892.1:11443850-11468850 GCF_036669925.1 Montipora capricornis
TGAGTGAAAACACTCTACAGACACCTGATACATTAACTGTTACTTCTTGAATTTTTTTTTTTGAGGTACCAACCCTTCATATTTCATATGATTAGAGTGTAATGTGAAGTGCTAAGTATCTACCCCATATGAACCATGTGAGCGTTAGCCCTAGTGATGGAAATGGGCCCACACAACGACAGACAAAAACTCTGACCAGGGTGGGAATTGAACCCACGACCTTCGGGTTAGATCACCGCTGCTCTACCGACTGAGATACAAGGTCAGACGGGACAAGGCCGTGGGAACTGACGATGTTAAAGTCACGGCAATGCACGGAAGGATTACCCTGGTCAGAGTTTTTCTCTGTCCTTGTGTGGGCCCATTTCCATCAGCAGCGCTAACGCTTACATGGTTCATATGGGGTAGATACTTGGCACTTCAGATTACACTCTAATCAGTTAAGTATGTTCAAATATATGTGCTACACGGCCAACGTTTGCAAAAACGTAATCCTTCCTCTTCATATTTCATATCTTGTCAGTGGGTTGTCAGAAATGTTTCACGTGCGAGCTAAACCACTAAATTAGCTTTTCATCCAGTTTTGCCTTAAAAACAGCAAATTTAGCATGACAGTGCTCCTTTAAGTGCGAGGATGACTTATACGTCTATATTCAACCCTTTTGTTGTAACAGTTGTTTTGTTTTTCATTTCAGTGTCCTTTTGAGCAAGAATAAAGTCAAATCCAAACGACGAGACAGGCCAAATATGAGCGAGCGACCAAAAACCGGGTAAGTGGGAAGATAACATTTTACGTGGTCATTGGCTGATGAAAACACTTTGCGTCCCCAAGGGGTAAATGTAAAATAGACTCTTTTCTCGTCTTTCGTCAGGTTTACTTTTCGCTCATTTGATTTTATGCCTCTTGCTGTTTTGTAAGCCAGTAAAGCTTCAACTTTGGCTCGAAATTCCAAGCACGCGATTGAAAAACAAAATTTAATGTACAAAACTCTACAGTTTCATTTCGGAAAAGACTCTTTTTGTTTACAATTACTTATTTATTACGGCTCTTATAACGTGCTTATCAAGTCTTTTTCTCAACTTTACTTGCGAAAAATTGCATCTTTTTTCGTACGTTTGAAGATATGAACACACATTTTTCCAAAATGGCATTTAAATGTTCTTTTGTTTTTATTGAAATTAGCCCTTTATTTCTCGCTCGTAAGCTTAAAATTCAAAAAAATATTTTGCCTTGAACGAGGCATCAAGGTCTAATTTGAATAAAAACAAAAGAATATCTAAATGGCGACCATTTTGGAAAAAAAGGTGTATTGATGGTTTCAATCTGACGTCACGGTGGCCATGTTGGTGTACAGAACAATGCAGTAAAATGCCATTTGGGAATTTGACTCTGTTATTCTGCAAAGCTTGTGGCGCCATTTTCTATTGTTTTGTACACCAACATGGCCGTCTCATCATATGTACTACAAAAGAAGTTTTATGTTAGGCGCGGTGAATGAAATGCCAGAGATATTTATTTGTGGATGGTGACTCGGGGATAGTCGGAAAAAATCCGAATCCTACAACCTCCCGATCCTGACTAGTTCGGATGCCTGAACTACCACGGAGAGACTCGATGGAGCTACAATCTTAGGCATTTCAAATGGAAAATGAAGACCACCCCTTCCCCCATGATAAAAAAATGGTTTGCATCTGACGTCACGGTGGCTATGTTGGTGTACAGAACAATGCAGTAAAATGCCATTTGGGAATTTGACTCTATTATTATGCAAAAGTTGTGGGGCCATTTCCTATTGTTTTGTACACCAACATGGCCGTCTCATCACGTGGATGAAAACCAAGAATAGAGAATTACCACACCTTGACAATCTTGTCTTGTAGAGCATCATGGGCTCGAAAGAATCACAAGAATCCAGGTGAACGCCTGGTCGATTTTTCGCAAATAATGTTTTGGCAATGACTTTTTTCGAAAGTAATTCGATCTTCCCAAAGCAAGTGACTTTTCGGCTTGATCGCATAGTAAGTAAGCCGCGCACTGTACGACCTCGTGATGGATTGCAAAGGCAGTTAAACCAAGAAATTGTAAACTAGAACTCTGATATTTAACAAATAAAATTTGATGCGCAGTGAATACAATACATTGAACATTCAATCATACATGCAATTAATTTTATTAAAATTCTGGAAGTGTGGTAATTCTCTATTCACCTCTTCAAACGCACGAAAAGAGATGCAATTTGTAGCAAATAAAGTTGGGAAAAAGACTTTATTAGAAATTAATCACGTACAAGAGCCGCAATAAGTAATTGTAAACAAAGACTCTTTTCGGAAATCAAACTTTAGGGTTTTGTACATTAAATTTCGACCCTAATAACGAGTCATTAAACAGCTATAAAGATATAAACCCAAAACCTGACGATGGAAACTTACGCAAATCGCTTTTAAATAAAAATGGGGTGATTATGGTTCGATGAATTTCTGGTTGGCTTTTTTTCTTAGGCGCAAGAGTCGAGGACCGCAATCAGCAGGTCAGCAGCCCGGATCATCCGAATCTGCGCAGTATCCAACGGCTAGAGGTCTGGTGGCACAACAAAAGAGAGTGTTACCCCAGTGAGAAGTTTGCGTGCGAAATTACGGTGTCTTTGCTTCTTATTCGTTATTCAGTGGCACAAAAATTCAAGAACAGCGTACAATGAATGGAAAATAATGAACGTTACAAATTATGGACGTACGCTGATCTTACATAAGGAAAACGAACACCAATGAAAAGGAAACCTTTCAAATTTTGTGTTGCCATGGTTTTGTATAACAAAAGGGTGCCTCAAGGTGTGCTACAAAACGGAGGTACACAACGTGCTCAGCGTGTAGTACGCTGTTGTGATTGTTGCACAGCAAGTTGCAGAGCCTTCCAGTACGTATGGCAAGATCTACAGACAGTTGTTATTTTCTGTTGCACGCTTCAAAATTTGTTTCCAAAAGCAGAGGGGGCCTCAAACAGTATATTTTAGTTGAATTTGTTGCACGCATCACTTAACCTGCTTGGTGAATGGTTCTGTAATCTCGTGCCTCTTGATCATTCAATCAAAATCAGAAGAGAAAACCAGCTGCCCTCTTGCTCGAATACGTTTTCCCGCTATTTTCGCCGGTCTCATGAATTTTCACGGGTTCGTGATTGCGTCGTTTCTGATTGGTCAAAGTAATTCATTGGCTTTCTGCTAACAACCGACCAATGGATTTTTCACTGCAAACAGTTAAAAATCTATCTGAAAAATATAACTGTGCTCGATTTGAGACCATTCCTTGCCAATTCATGTACAAAAGGGTACCCACTGAAACTGTAAATAATGAAATATAATGGAAACAATCACTATTTATTTCAAAATAAAGAAAATCCACGCAGTGAACGTACCTTCGTTGTTATTTTATGGCGACCTTGGAACATAAATGCCCTTACATAGAGCAAAATGCATGGTCTCCGAGTGCGAAGGGTAACACAGGAGCCACCTTTGTCATCTAACTGTAGCTGTTTTCCGGAATAAGGCCATCACGGACTAGGTTCTTAACAAAGACGTGTAGAGAAACAAATGATAAGGAGGTAAGTCGGCGTTTCTGAAGGATTTGTTGATACCTCTTATCTGAGCACAAGAAAAATGATGGATCATTTTTGAAAGCTCACGCAGTCTATCACGACATTAAATCACTCCAGATCATCAAGGGGAGCCTCCAATAGGCCTTACTCGCGATGACGTCATATGCTAAAAAAATTCGCCATCAAGCCTCGTTTGCACAAAATTATTCACATCATCTGGACATGCAATACTGTTTGCACGTGGGTTTTCTTTACAAGTTTGTTCCTGTGGGATTCAGCTCAAGCTAGAATTTTACAGGTTTGATTTTCGAATTCGAGGCTTGGTGGTGAAATCAGGTGGTCAGACGTCATCACGCATAATTAACAATTATTGGACGACGTTGAGCAAAATATCGTGATTTGTCAGTGGTGAGCAGATCAATTATTTGCCGAAGCCGAAGGCTGAGGTAAATAATTGATCTGCGAGACACTGACAAATCACGATATTTTGCGATAACCGAGGTCAATAATTGTTTTATCATTCGATGTCTGATTTAACTTTATTTTTCACAATTCCCTACAATTAAATCTTTTTCTGAAAGCTCAGGAAAGCGAACTGCCATTTTCACACAAGAGCGTGGTTTCAACTACGCATGAGCAGAATATTATTTGCAGTAAAACAGTTATTTGTATACAGTTATTTGCAGGTCACGTGCTGGGCTCTCGGCCAATGAAAAGGAAGGAAAAAATGCATCCAATGATAATGGCTATTACATGAGTCAACCCTTTCTCGAGTAAATTTATTTTTAGGAACTGGTTTTTTCCCGCGAAAAGTATCACATTTTCCTTGACGCAGAGATAGCTCTGTTTTGATGGGCTTTTACGACAGTGGGTGTGCTGAATCTCCCAAGGGAGGCGTTGTACAAATAAATCTAAGGGGTTGACTCCTACAATTGGCCATGATAGATGGAGGTTCCCCTTGATTGGCTTCTGATCACTCTTGTCTTCGTCTATGCGTCCGTTTTCAATTGTGCAAATTTCCAAGAAGGAAAAGAATCTCTTTTGAAGAGCTTAGGGTTGAATAAAAATTAGGAACACATCTCAATGGCTTAAGAGCTTGAACTTCTTTCCACAGTCCTCTCTCCATATCGATGAAAGAGACCTTGGGTCGTCTCATCTCTTGCCAACGAACATACCGCCACTTAATTAATTAGATGGAGAAAACCTCATCAACGCCGAGACCAGGTAAAAATCTGGGCGAAGAGATGCTCATCGCACTTTCTTTTAATGTAAGCCGTAGCAAAAGGAAAGCTTAAATGTGAAGTGTGGTTCAACCTCGCTCCCAGGCATTTCTCCGCAACTCTCGACGGAGAAGAGCCCAGGGAATCAGGTCGAGTGTGCTTTCAACAGGAAGCCCACACCAAGGCCGTAACATTGACAGTCATTCGTAAGCACATGTAGGTACTAACAGTTCTTCCTTTAAAAGTAAAACCACAAAACAATAGCCATGGCCATCTCAATCTAACCTTCAGAAAGTCCATAAGCTTTAAAGGTGTCCAACCCTGTATATTTGACAATTGACAAAGTACTAGCCTGCTTGCAGGCGGAAATTTGTATTTCGGTCTCCATATTGGACTGTTGGAAGTCATTAGATCTGAGACGAGGGGGTAAAAAAACCGCATGCCCGAAAACCCATCTGGCCTTCTCTTTCCCGCCCCCACCCTCTTGTTTTGTCACCAGGCCCAGACCCATCCCACGCGCTTCCAATATAGCGTCTGATAAGTGTTTCGCGGCAACAAATCTACCGCCAGCGAGCAGGCTAACAAAGTACTTGTGTGACGTTGAGAGTGTCAGCCCAGCACCGTAACAGAAATTATTGACATTATGGCTACACGAGAGCTTTAAAAGACATTAAGGGTCAGCAGTGTTTCCCAAATGGAATTTTGTGAGGAGCAGCTGTAGACCGTGAACTCCATCTTGTCGTGACCTATGTTTACAATAATAAGTGCATCTTCTTAGGTAATAGATGTTTCACATGGAATCAAAGCATTTCCCTTATGAAGTAATACAGACTGTATAATCCTCCTAATAGCACAGTCTCTTGAAATTATTGTTGAACTTGTTTGAGCCACTTTAAATTATTGTAAATTGCTTCACAAATTTACATTGTCATTTCACCATCGCCGTTATTAAACAATTCATTGTTCTGCTGCAAAAGCTCAAGGACCTCATCTGCAGGCTGGCGTTGTTTGCGTTCCTCCTCCTGCTTTTGATTTCGTTGATAAAGCATTCCAGCATACGCGGTTTTTTGCTTAAAGTGCCGCCCTGCACACAGAATCATGAGAAATATCACAAGAACTAACACACTGATCACCATAGCACAGGCCATCAGTGCACAAGGTCCCACAATTTCTCCGATTGTGTTCCCCACTGCAAAAGGAACAAGCATTTCTCCACAACTTGAAGCTACTAATAAAATGGATGCTGTCCTGCCAGATACATTCACAAAATACTCTGCCCAATTTATACTTGAAGGGAACACAGATGCCATTGACATGCCTAGAACCACAGTCCCAACCCATAGCTTTGTACTGTCTGATGCTTTGCAGTCACCGTCTTTCAACTGTGACAATAGCACTATTGAACCCAATAAGAAGCCTGCCATGTCTATGCTAAGCATATGTGTTGGTCTGAGATACTTTGATATTGGTACAGAAGCAAGGCGCGCTAAGGCAAAGCTGCCCCAGAATGCAGACGTTAAGAATGCCGCACTGTCTTTGTCCATTGCATGCTCTACAGTTCTGCCAAAAGTGAAGATGTATCCGCCATATGCAACCTCAAAACCTACATAAAGGAGTAGGAACATGGAAAATAGGGAGAGAATTATGATTCTGTAAATCAAACTGCCGTGCTTGACCTTTGAAGGTTCCTCCTCCTGTATCTCACTTTCCTGCGGACTGCAAGATTTGTTCAAGACAAATATGAGGAATCCAATGCCAGTGATGGCAAGAGGACTACAGCCAATCCAATAGGCCCATGTTACAGGTATGGTTTCATCACTAGTCGAGTTATTATTACTCATACAGTTATTTCTGGCATTACCCGCATCAATTGAGGTACTTCTGTTTACGCCATTGCTACTTTGGGTACACTCAAGTGGATGACAGCTGTCTTGAAGGAAAGGCTGGACTATGAGTGGTGCAACAAAAGCACCCAAGGCAAACAAGAAGTGTAGACCCTGCATATATGGCCTTGATTTCTTCCTCCACGTATTGAGAAGCAGTACATTTCCACCTGCACGGGGAATTAAAATACTAAATCAGATTCAGTGGTATTAAACAAATTACCACACACATGGCCCCATGGAAATGAAAGGGGCAAAAACCATTCACCAACTTGTGATGTTTGTGGATTAACCCTTTGATTCCAAAGCAAGCCTGAACTGGCCATACTTAGGACGCTTTCCTTTTGTCAGGACTGGCTGGCCAGACCCGGAACCTTCTTTGCAAAGAAAGTGCAACAATTTGAAGGAATACTTGCATGATAATCGCTCCCATTCTTCTGGAGGAGTATATATATCACCCTGGAAGTGTGCTAATTTGGAGGTGTTGTAGAGTTAGTCCTTCTAAATTCCTGGTCTGGCCGGGCAGTTCTGTGAAATGGGAAGCGTCCTTAGTATTTTACTCATCAATGGGGAACACCCAGGAGTCAATGGGTGAATAACTTGACCAGAGATTACCGAAAAATAACGATGCATAAAATAGTCCATAAAAATAATATTATGAATCAATCTGTATATAAACATCAATCCTTATCAGTACTGAATCAATGTGCACTGGTGGCTCAGTTGGTTTGTTTGTTTGTTATTTATTTGTTTGAGCAGGTTGAAGTTTTGGCAGCTATTCAGCACAAAGGACAGCCACAACACCGGAGACTTCATCCCCTACTCTTCTGGAATAGTGTGTGGGTTCTTTAACGCCCCACAGGGGTTAGCATCAGGCTGCCATGCAGGAGGTCATGAGTTCGACTCTGGCTGGACCAACACTTTGGGTCTTTAAATAACTGAGGAGAAAGTGCTGCCTTTGTAATTACATTGAATTTGTAAATAGCTAGTCTTTCATGTCTTCTCGGAACAGGACTAAAAACCGCAGGCCCTGTCTCACAACCCAAAAACTCTGTGGGATGTTTAAAGATCGAAAAGTCGCTGAACAAGGAACAGAGTTCCTGGTGTTGTGGTCTGGTCTGATTGAGAGCCACAAGTTCATTAGCCTATGGCTATTACGTGCTACACTCATAAAAATAGGACTTCACTGAATCATTTGAAAATTTTACTTTCAAAGGCTGTGAAAAATAATGACATCTCTTGTTCTTCCAAATTTTAGCCTAAAAATATGCTCAAAAGATATGACTTTAGGTGTATACGCTAATAAGTTGCTGAAGAACTTGTGTGATCCTGACAATCCAAATACAAGACCTTTCCAGCATTGTCGCAGCTTTTGCAGGGACACTACGAATCTGCTCCTATCGTGATTGCTGAAAGACACAAGTTCTGAACTGTGTCACAAGGAGAGAACAAGAGTGTGTCAGAATTTGTCGCTATATTGAAGAAATTGGCTTCGACGTGCAGCTTCGGTGAATTTCAACTTCAAGCACTAAGAGACAGGCTAGTCTCTGGATTGCATCCAAAAATGTCCAGAACTCAACCTGATCTCTTGACAATTAGAGATCTGACCTACGCTGTTGCCCATGACAAGTGCATTACAGATGAAATGGCGGGCAAGGCGAACATAGAGCATATGGGAGGGTCAGCTAGAGGCGAGGTCAGTAAGGTTTAGGATGTCTCTTTCTTGAACAAAAAGAACATCACTAGTGGATATATTCAAGTGCAGAGTGGTGAAAACACCGACAAGTGCAAATCATGTGGAAGGTTAGTTTGCAGCATAGATCGGAATTATGCAAATACAGAAATGCCGCGTGTCATCACTGCCAATGGGAAGGTCATATTCGTCCTGTGTGTAGAGCCCGATTGTCACAAGTGCAGCTAAAAGGAAGAGTGTTAAGCTGAACTGTTGTGATAGCAGCACCGCAAAAAAATTAACTGCTAAACTAAACACGAAGAGATTTACCGAGTTTGTGACAATTAAATTCAATAATTGCATTATGTAGTATGATATGTAATGTGTAGCTTATGAAATAATCATAACTACTGTTATCCAGGATCTCCTGCCATTGTAGTTGAATAAACCATACTTACTTACTTACTTACTTAAGGGTTTGCACAGTTTTGCATGATTCCCTTTGATAAATTCTATTGTTATGTACCCAGACTTTCACTCAACAAAACGAGCACTGTAATTTTTGGTCACATGCCCCTAGTCAAATTCAATTGTATCCCGATTGAAATACAATTACGCCGTTGTTGCTCACACTGGATACAGCAGCACTATAAATATTATTGTAATACACAACAAAGCACTTAATGTGTTGTCCCCCGGGAAACTAATTAGTTTGTTTCCCCTAGAGTCCTGATGTTTCCCAAGACGAACATCACGACTCTTGGGGGAAAAAAAACTAACTGGTTCCCTCGGGACCATACATTCGGTGTACATTTATTATTCTATGCAGTAGTGTAATTCTTTACCTGTGTCAAGAGATCCAAGACCTATTCCCAATAGTCCAATAACAATTACTAGTCCATAAATCGACGTGACATAGGGTAAAACCAACATCATGAGAGTGCCCCAGAGACAGGACACCGCCAAAACAATGTGACCATTGTACTTGTCATACAGCCATCCACCAATCATGCTCCCTATCAGGTAACCAATAGAGCGAGAGGTAAATGCAAATGACATTTGCTCAAGTTTGGCACCAGTATGGCATTGCAGCTCCAGTAGGGTGGGTCCTATGATGGCCACACACATTCCCTTCGGTTAAGAAAAAGAAAACAATAATTTTATTGTTTAAAGATACTTGAAACTAGGACATTTAAATATTAACAGTGTAATGGAGAATTTAAATTGTTCCTAGTTAAAAAGTTGCTTGCATCACTGCAATTTATTTGACATTTTAGTTTTTTCTGAACCCAAAATGGACAACACCTTCCTGGACAGCCAATTCTACATCAAAGATTACAAGCTATACCGACAAGATAGAACAAATTTTGGACTAGGCCTCATAATTTATGCAAGATCGGATCATTTTACTAAACACACAAAACAACAGGTTTGGAATCTATCACCATTGAAGTAAGAACACAAACTACCTCATCAAGATTTATTCTTGCCAGTCTATACATACCACCAATTGGAACAATAATGTTGTTCAGGTGGCAGTCCATTAGCTATGCAAATGGCTTCCATTACACTACGAGACTGCACTGCCAACAAGTACGTGTAGGGTGCATTGACGGTGAAATTTTCAAGATTTACTTAGATTCTGGGAACATGTGGCCACTGTTTATCCAGTAAGTGACGCAATACTGAAGATATCGTTGATGTCATTAATGTGCCAACCAGAGCCTCGATGGCTGTCAAAACGAAGGGTCGTTTGCTCCTATGGTTGGCACATTTGAATAACAAAAACAATATTTAACAATTATTATTCTACAAGTGCGCGCTGGATAATAATATATTATGTGATAGATAACCAACGAGGTGCGTAGCGCCGACTTGGTTATAATCATTTTACATCCTGGCAGCAAGACCGAGTAGAATAATTGTTTTATTAAAAATTCCATGATGTTCCTGGGGGTAGTACTGTTGTCTAAAGCATCGACTTCTGCCTTGGTCAATTCCAGTCCAAAACGGCTTTTGTCAGCCATTTTTTCTCAGTGCTGCAAAATTGTTTTCAGTTTGCTTTATTGCTGACACATTCCTTAACCATATTAGGTACAGCAGGTATATGAACTGATAGCCTGTGTCCAGCGAGCCAATGAAAATGCTGGAAAACTGATATCCGTATTTCAGTTTTTAATAAAAACAGATATCTTCCCTATACACTTTGAATTAATTTATTAATACTTAATAGCTACTGTAATAACGAAAATAGGTGTACTGTATAGGACCACTCAGAATACTGTGTGGTTGGATATAAAAGATCTAGAAATACTAACAGGAAAGATCACACACAAGCTTATACGAAGATTAAAATTCCCATGCATGCAAGCTCACCAAGCCAAAAAAACTGGTATAAAGACAAAGTGTCTTGGCGCATCTCACAGTCGATGGGGAATATCTCGCTACAGGTCTGCTGGTGCCAACACTGGGGAGAGAAGAAGATCCGTTTGTATTTTGTCTGCTCCTGTCTTTCTTGCCCTGCATAAACTCAACGACCTCATCCTCCTCGTCATCCCAAGCGCGGAGAGTTTCGGCCATTGCGACTGCCGTGGAGGTTTGCTCGCTCTTTGCACGGTTGAAGAGGCTAATCCAGCCATATTCTCCAGTGGTCTTAGAGTTGCTTCTGTTAACGATAAAATGAACCGTACAACCAGACATTACACGTCGTAAAAACGCAGCAATGAAAAGTGATAGCCAATGTTTCCTGTGCATCGTAGAAAGTTCACAAGACATCTCCCCTCTCCAGTCCGTTGAGGCGAAAATAAATGTTGAAAACACAAAGAAGTTAAAAGAGCGTGGACAACGCCAATATGAGTTCCTTTAAAATAGTTAATCATCCCATTTAATTCTGGAAGCACCAAATCAAATTCAGTCCCAAATAAAAGGCGAAAATTACGCTGCCATTATCATTGTCTACCTCTCCCTGGAAAGTTTGTAATCATCGGACTTTGTTCATCACCGGATGGCACATCTTTGTCACGGTCTGTGCCACGGTCAGTCGCCTTTCAAAATGGCAGAACGCGCGCTAGACGCTTGGAATACGACCGAATCCCTGTCGTCTTTAGACAAACTGGGCCTCAAAAATGGACTTGCTATTTTAGGTAAAGCCGTTGCTTTTATTGCCTTTTCATCAACATTTCAGTAGAAACCGTTTACAGTCACGCTAATTTATGGGATACAGCTGGGGATTTTGTAAGTTTGGCCCTGGTGGTTGTGGAACAAGTCCATCCCATACAGATGTTTTCAGAATACATGGTAAAGGCTTCCGAGCGATGCCTTTGTAGAATAAGTGTTAGTTCAACTGTTTCCTTGGCACCCCAGTGGACCCCAGGGATTTAACTTTTTGTTGGGGAATTAGTGATGTGTGTTCCGACAACAGGTTGTTCAAGGTCATCACCATTTTCTCGTGGTGTCATGTTACGATTAACCGTTGTGTTGTAAACGCAACGAAAAGTAATGTTCTGTGCAATTCCATTCTCATATCATTCAGCAAAAAGTTTTCTCTCCCAAGGCTTTTAAGGCTTGTCCGATTGGTCATTTGCCACAAATTATGCCCCTTTCAGGGGGCCCATCGCAGTTTTTGTCAGTAATGATTGTATTCATTAACATCCATCCCATCTTGTCATTCTTAATTCCCAGCAGAGAATGGTGCTGCATACCACTTCTCTCCACTTTTAATATCATATCTCTTACTCAGTTTCCAATGGGCTCCTTGTGCTAACTTTTCAATGTTATGCAATGAAATCACCCTTTGCCACAAATTGCCTCGGCTAAACCTCTTCCTGTTCATTTATTTCATTTTATGTTGTATATCCATTTATCATTTCACTGTATCATATGAGGATTGGTTTGTGAACAGTCTTCCTTCGCCAGTGTTTCTATTAATTGAGACACCACGTCAAGGAAGATTGTTGCACAAGACTTGAGAGCTCCTCTACCCATCAGATGCATTTGTACCCCACCAGACATTTATATCGTTATTATTATTATGGTTAACTTTATTGATAAAACCAAGTTTACCATAATAATAATAACGATAAATGCCTGGTGGGGTACAAATGCATCTGACGGGTAGAGGAGCTCTCAAGTCTTGTGCAACAATCTTCCTTGATGTTATTATTATTATTATAATTATTATTATTACTATTATTTAAATATCGTAGGATTCCTGATGTGTTAGGAGGAATGCAGGCTTCTGCAGTCATTGGGAACACCCTAATCCTACAGGAGATACCCTAGTTCTGGAGCCGAAGCTAAGATCAAGTCTTTACGCCCCCCACAATTGGTTTGTTGCGAACAGTTTTCATCCATACACTTTGAAGGGCAGGGTTTGTCAACCTCTTTCCCAGGGTCTCAAGATTGTCACAGAGGGTAGTGCTGGTGCAAACAATGCCCCACTAGCCTCCTCAAAGGGAAGGTTTATCAAACTTGTTTCCAGGTTCTCAAGGTATTCATTTCAAGTGTAATGTCAAGGGCATGGTAACAGGTAAAATTACATGAACATGTATTTTGAAGAGCTAATGGTATGATGTTCTCTTTTCAGGTCTTATTTGGGCAGCAAAGGTGTCTGTTTGCTCTCTTTATAGATTCTTAATTGGTGTGAGGATTTATTTACTACCACAGTTATTAGCAAGAAGAACAGACTTTTCTGCAAAGTATGGTGGCAAGTGGGCTGGTCAGTATCATAATCTTTCTTTTTTTGGCTTACTGACTTGGTGATTTATAAAATGTAGTGAATGTTGCAAAACTTAAGCTAACATCATCAAAAAACTATGTCCCCGTTTAACCCTTTCAGCCCTGATAGTGCCAAATGGCACTTATAGATTTTACTCTGTCTAATGCCAGACGATTTTACTCGTCAATGGGGAACCCCTTGGGGCTTTAAGGGTTAAGCTAACAGCATCAAAAATATGTCCCCGTTTAAGTCAAATTTTCAAGTGATTCAGTGGTTTTAATAAGTACATGTACTGACAGCTGACAAAAAGTGTTGTCTACAGAACTGTACTTCACTCTGAGAAATCATCTACTTTAAAATCCCTGCATTGAAGTAATTAAAGACAGACTCTTTCAAACCTAAGATTAAAATTCATTTTGATAATGTCAGTAGTCTTCTTCCTTTTAAACGACTCTTCAGATTCATTTTTCCTAACTTCCAGTGGTAAGGAATTCCAGAGAGGAGCGCAGCAGCTGAAGAAAATGCCATAAGTCTTACTGGTAAATTTGGGGACTTAACAGTTGACCAAATAGAGAGTCCTTGACTGAATGGAGTTCAGAGAATGATGCATACAGTTTCTTTCCATGCCCGGATGGTCTCCTTTTCTATCTCAAAATTAATGTCATAAGGAAATTACACGTACATTCATGAATATTGCTGTGTTGACTGTTTTCTATCAAATTGCTGGTGAATTTACCTTGAATTTTTGCTATTTTTTTGTGTTTAGTTGTGACTGGGGCTTCAGAAGGTATAGGAAAAGCGTTTGCTCGTGAGGTAACGAGAACCACTAAAATTCAGTTACATTTGTATCCTAACAACACAATAATAATATTAGTAGGTACCACTTTAATCATGTTTTCACAAACACAAAGGTAGAAGATGCTTTTGTTAAACATGTTTGTGAATTGCACAGTTAGAGCAGAGCTTACTGGTAACCTTAATGTCATTTCTGTGTTGTTTGTAGTTAGCTCGACATGGAATGAATGTTGTCCTGATGAGCAGATCATCACAAAAGCTGGAAAAAGTTGCCGAGACTATAGGTCAGCATATTAAAGAAATATACAAAAAGGAAAGGAAAGGAGGTTTAACCCTCTCCTCAAAGACCAGCATTTGATATGATTTGCATTTATTGACTATAGGTCAGCATATTAAAGAAATATATAAAAAGGAAAGGAAAGGAGGTTTAACCCTCTCCTCAAAGACCAGCATTTGATATGATTTGCATTTATTGTTAATTTCAGATTACAGTGTCTCCAATTACCACTCCAGCACTAGAACGACTATCTAGACACTTAAATAAAGTTCCTTTCCTTTTTTTCCTTTTATGTAAGTGTCTAGTCGTTCAAGTGCTGGAACACTAATTGGGGACACTTTAAACAATTAACACAAATCAAGTCAAATTATATCTGGTTTTTGAGGAGAGGGGAAAAGCAGAGTACCCGGAGGAAAACCTCTCGGTGCAGAGAAGAGAACCAACAAACTCAACCCACATATGACGCTGAATCTTTGAATCGAACCTGGGCCACATTGGTGGGAGGCAAGTACTATCACCACTGCGCCATGCCTGCACCACTGCATAATACTTTATTTACGCACAGAAAACTTTTCACTTGATATGCAATTATATTTAGGCAAGGTTAAAATCCAGGCATTATGCTGGTCAAAGCAAGTGACCTCCACAAGTAACTTGAGGTGACCCTGGATTTTTTTGCAACGAGCTTGGATAGGTTACAGTATATTAACCATTTCACTCCTGAGCTGCCCCCACCCCCATTGATGAGTAAAATAATAATTTTACTCATAATTTTTGTTGCCTGGTGTTAGATGGAGTAAAATCCAGAAGTGTCAATCTTAGGAGGGAAGGAGATGTAGTTTTTTAGTGAATGTAAATGCTGTTATAATAAGCGTTGGAAAGAGTAATGAATTTAAATTAGTGTCAGAAGAGAAAGGGTTAATTTTGCATTTGTGTGCTTGCGAGCAAAGGTCATTTTAGCTGCTGTTGTTTATCCTCCTTCCCTTCCTTGTGTTATATCTAAAACTTTCTAGATTCTTGTGATGCACTGTAAAAAATTATTAGTCGTGTGTTAAGATCATTCTAGTAAATGATCTTGTTGACTTCAATTTAAAGCTTATTTTGTAAGTAACTGTAAATACACCGTTAATGTTATTTGGTTTCTTGGAGTTTCTAGAACCTTTTCTTAGGACATATAAGCAGGATCTCGATCTTGTATGATAGACTCCCTTTCTGTAACGTATGGCAGCTGGTTAATGGTTTAAACTCCTCTCTGAAGTGATTGAAGACTGTTGGGTTTACAAGATTATTTGTTTTCACATGTAACTCTCCATTTACAAAACTCCCTTTCAGGGTTTGTGATGAAAACGTCGTTCCCTCAACTTTCTTTCAGACCCCACCAGTCTTAAGAAGCCATCCCAGGGGTTTTAGGGAACAGGGGAACATGGCTAATTTGAAATGGGGATCAGGACCTGAACAATGGCAAAATATTTTTATAGGGAGCAAGGGAACAAAAACAATTTTAGAGATCAAAAAGCTGGGAACAAGTTTGAAAGTAATTTGGGGAACAAGGAAACACAAGTAAATATTTAAAGGTAACAAGGACCCCCCCTCAAGGGCCTCTCCCAAGAGCACCAGCTCCTGAGCTCATGTCAGTTGTTGAGCTGTTTAAATAAATTATCATCAACGTTTATCCTCTGCAGTGCCAATGAGTGAGTCCTTCCATCTTTGTAATGACTTCCTACTCTTCTGTCTACCACAGAGAAGGAATACAAAGTCCAAACACTACTTCTTTCAGTAGACTTTAGTGATGTGCGAGACGTTTACCCTCAAATCTCTCATGCTTTACAGAGGTTGCAAATTGGTATTTTAGGTAAGGATGCAGCTACTTCAATATTTTACAAAGTTTATACTTATTTCATGGAGCATTTCTGCTAACTGTCAAATTTACTACTGACAGTAGATCAAGCCCAATATTCAGGCCAAGCCATCGCTTTAATTTGCAAAACTACTGTCTGCCAGTTTTGTTACAATTTTATTCATCTTGGTCACCTTGGTTGCCATGGTAACTTGTTCAAGACTCTATTGAGCTGTTTTCTTAAATGGCCAGTTAACCCTTTTCGGTAAAAGTGCCCCTCCCCCCCCCCCCCCCACCTTGGGTGGAAAAGGGCACATAGTTACAAAGAGTTGGCTGTTGGTTTATATTAAATTTTGGATGCAGGATGGGTATAAAAGTGCCCCTCCCCCTTGATGAGTAAAATCATCTTGCCTTAGTGAAAGTGAAACTATCTCGTGTGGAAAAGGGCACACAGTTACAAAGAGTTGGCTGTTGGTATTAAATTTTGGTGGCAGGGTGGGAGATATATATCTGTATCATGGCAAATCTATTTTATCCAGGCAAGAACTAAATGAAGACAGTCATGCTACGTACCAGCTCAATAATACATGTAAGTGGCCATTAAATTTTTTGTTCTAAACAGGAAAGATGCCATTTCATTCACCCCACCTAGGGATGAGAGTAACAAATTCTTCTCTACTGGGGCAGATTCAGGTTTTGCCTTCTGCTACAATATCAGTATTTGGTGGACGGCACTAGATATATTTACATATAAGTGGCACAGACATATTCATTTTATTGTTTCTTCTTCATTTTAGTTAACAATGTTGGTGTCATGTATGAATACCCACAGTACTTTCTTGATGTTCCTGTGAAGGTGAGGAATAAATAATTCCATTCTTAACGTTGTATTTACCGGTATGTTATCTTTCTTACACTAGCTATCGTTGCGTATAAATTAAAGGCCCAACACACTGTGTGGTTCTATTGGCTCTCATACAGTCGTTGACAGTCGTTGTCATTGCGTTGCCTACGTCTTCCACCTCTGTGATCATATGTGAGGCTGAGTTTCAGTCGGTTACAACCTGGCTCCAGGGTTCTTACCTCTCCTTCTTCATCAAAACCCAGCCCCAGTCAATTACATCTTGGTATGGTGCTGTGGTTTGGGATCATAGATGGACCTTTGTACAGCGGGTACCATAGTCTCTTGATATGTGCTTTTAGTCCGAAATCGTTGAGCAGTGCCCTCATAAACCATTCCCCGGGCTGAAGAAGGGTGATGAGCTGGGCCCCAGTAAAATGAAAGTTTTGATGGTTTTAAATCCTTTCCAATTTCAGAAACTTTTTGATCTGGTAAATGTCAACGTGTTATCCGCTATTATGGTGAGTAAAGCGTGCGTCTTAAAGGAAATTATTTTGTATGTGGTTTCACAATTTCCCTGGTTACTTACTATTAAAAACCATGAGTTTGATTAGGTATTAAAAACTAATTTTGTTATACCAGAAAATTCCCACTTAATTTTCGGAAAGTGTGAAAAGGTTGTCCAGAACTTTGAGTGGTCTATTTGCTTTCTCTGTGGTTTGTCCATGGTATCCCCTGGGAGGAGGGGGGGGGGGTACTCACATATGAAAGGGGCGGGGATACTCGTCTTCTCTCTTAGGATTGTAAATTTCGGATTTTGGTCTCACTTAGGGTGTTCTGGGCAGAACATTATCATATCTAGCCCATATGTAGCCGTGAAAGTCTTGTTTAGGGTTGCACGCGAAGAAATATGAATATATATATTTAATATGTTTTAAATATGGTCTCTTGTAGGCGTTTAATTCAAAATTTCCGACGAGCATCCCCGCCCGTTCATATGCGGAATCCCCTCCCCCGGTTGGTATCTTGGGTTTGAAAGAATCTGTCTTTCATTCCTTCAATTTAGGGAAAAAAGTTGCCGACTTCTCTGACAGAAGTACTTGACACTTTTCATCGACTGTTGGTTCTTCAAATAGACTGCTCGCAGTCCCTTCTGAGTCAGTCGAACCCCCCGCTTTGGTCACGCAAGCGAGCCGAGGGGAGAATGGTGATAGAGCGAGATATAGGGCGCTTTCCTTTTGTCAAAACTGGCTGGCCAAACCCATCGGTTTGCAAAGAAAATGCAACAATTAGACGGAACACTTGCATGATAATCCCTCGCATTCTTCCGGAGGATTGTATATCATCCTCGAAGAGTGTTAATTTGAAGGCGGTGTAAAGTTAGTCCTTCCAAATGCCTGGTGTGGCCGGTCAGTTCGGTCAAAAGGTATCTCTCTCTTTATCACCATTCTCCCCTCGGCTTGCAATTGCTTGCGTGACCAAAGCGGGAGGCTGCGAGCATCCTATGCTTCAAACTACGGAGTATCTATGGTTGCGAAATTCCAACGAGGAGATCAAGTTAAACAAACCACTTGGTGCAACTGGTTTTGGCTTGTAAATGGTAGTTAACCAGGATTTCCGTGGTGTTTCTTAAATTCCTGTTCATCTATTTTCCTCGATTTCAATTGGGTAGCATTGAATTGCGGGCTGATATACCACCTTTTTACTACTAACAACCATTTTCATTGGTTGTTAATGATCCGATTTGAGCAGTCAGCTGTCAGCAAAACAACCCAAATGGTTTATCGCCATTGTTCGAGAAGTCTGGGTAGTCAAACTATTTGATGTAGAACTGAAGGTGAACCACTGATTAGCTGACCGTGGCACCTCGTTGCGGGCAGTAAGAATGGGCTAGCAATTGCGAGTGCGTGAAGAAGACAGTGCCAAATGTAACGCCAAAACCCTGTACTTCGCAGATCAGCAAAATTTCAAAAGAACGCAATTGCTTTACGCACACGTATATCTCTACGATTTTTATATGATGCGTTTGTTTTTCATTTCAGATGACACGAATTGTTTTGCCACAAATGTGCAAAAGGTACACTTGTCATTGCTATTTTGTATGCGAGTCGTGTCCAATTGACGTCGGACACAGACAATAGCGCTAACCAGCGTTAAATACCATGGAAACTTATAGGTGTATACCTCTCAACCAACGGTTAGCGCTAATCAGGCTTCGAACAACCGACTCCAGATTGGCTGTGAATGCGAAGTGAGAATTTTTAGCCAATCGCGAATTATCTTCTGAGAAACCGCGCAGATAGCTATAGGTGTGTTTGTCGTAAGAGCTTTTTCACTGATGGTTTTTTGTTTAGGAAGTCTGGTGCAGTGATTAACATGTCTTCGAGTGCTGGCGAGATACCAACGCCCCAGATGACAGTCTACGCTGGTACAAAGGTAATTTGTTGACTTTTTAATGAATAGGATTTCAATGTTGAATTTTTTTAAAACCACCGTAAATTCTCGTTTAGAACAGTTATTCAAAGACAACGGCGACGACTTCGAGAAAAAACCAAAAGGAATCAAAGATCATGGTTTTTCCCGACAAAACAGTTGAAGCCAAGCGACTTTGCGCACTTTTTTTTTCATGAAAGTGTTAAGGATGGTATAATTATGTCGCAAACGTATCATAGTGAGATAGCTTATTATTGCTGCTGGAGTGAGTGAGTCTGAAGCGAACAAACGAAGAAGCTCTCGAATCGGGAGAAGAACACATCTTATTATATAAACACCCAATGAAATACCAAGTGAGCTTTCGCGCGAAAACATGATATTTTCACACGTGAAAAGATTACTGTTGGTTACATATACAAACGCGCCTTTCAATGCCTTTCGTGAAATGTTTTAGTACTTCATTGGTGTTTATGTAATACGAAGAAAAAAGTCCTGAGTAAAACATTTTGAAGGTGACGGGGAGCATACGCTCCACCCCACCCCACCCCACCCCAACAAGCAGGTGAAATTACCGTCAGAATACCCCTCCCCTTCAAAGATCAGAGATCAGCAAAAAAACTGCGCGAGCAACTTAGTGATCTTAGCCGAAAGATAAAAACCGAAGTACATCCTGTCTTTACAAGCCACAAGATCAAAGATGAAGGAACCTAAACCTCCAATTGTCAATCAGCAAAACGTTGTATATATCTTTAGGTGTGATCTGTGTGATGCTGGTTATGTCAGCTTTACAAGCAGACACCTACATCAACGTGTGGAGGAACATAAACGATCGGTAATCGGCATCCATGTAAGAGAACAACGTGGAAACGAGCCATGTGAAATCGCAAAGAACTTTAGGGTCCTGAGGAAGTGCTCGAACAAGTTCGATTGTTTGATTTTTGAATTTTTTTTTTATTCGGGACCTTAAGCCAAAGTTAAACAGAGTGATTCCATCCGCGCAAAGCTGTTTGCTTAACACTTGAAATTTTTATTCATGAACTTGAGCTTGAAAATGACCGTGGAGCGGTCGAAACGTCGTTCTTACTTTTTATCGCTCATTTGTATAAAAAAAGTGTTTATGTAATAAATAGAATACAATGTCTCGTGTTGAAAAATATTTAACTCGTTCGCTGCTCTCGCGCATGAAATATTTTTCAACGCTCTAAGAGAAATTTCGTATCTCCGCGCGGCCATGTAATATCCTCTATTTTCTTCGAAACGCAAGGGATTGTGGTCAAAGGCGCAAGGAATTGTTGTTATGTGCGAATGGAGGAATTAAGATGCGCGTTATACGATAGTGCTCTGTTTTTTTATTTCTCTTCTCGCATACTCAAAACTAATTTACCTAAATGGTAGAAATGCTGCCGAGGGGATGTGAGTTTTTCAGTTATGCTTGCTGTAATTTAAAAATGGTTCGTGGGCACTACCACAATTCCTTGGGCCTTTGACCACAATCCCTTGCGTTTCGAAGAAGATTAGAGAGTTGCCTCGTTCGTTCGCTTCAGTCTCACTCACTGCGGCAGCAACTATATAGCGCTTTCACTAACCTGACCAGCAGCCATGTTGGATTATTGAAACAAAAGAAAGTATTTGCATAAAAATAGAGTTTAGTTCCCGGAGGATTACTTTGGTACACCATCATGGCTGCCATTTCTTTGTTTTGGAACACCAACATGGCCGCCGTGACGTCATGTGAAAACGCTCTGTACATAGTTTCACTGTCACGCAACAAAAAAAAAATTTGAAATCGTTCACTGAAAAAGGCCAAGAACTTGTAATGTTGTAGGAAACAAATCATTTAACCACGATGGTCCACCTCTCCAATTCTCAGGTCTATACGGTATATCGTTTCTGAGTTATTTGTCGAAGCGTTTCACGCAACGTTATTGAGTTTTGTACAGACGCCATGTAATCCACCAATATTGCGACCGGTAATCAACGAAAACATGTAAAGTTCACTTTGTTTAAGAACACATCTCTTAATGTACTTGAAACGCTCAAACTTCTGAGATTCATAAAGATAGACATTTCAAATAGCTTTGTATCATGTTGTCACGCAACTTGACAATTCGGAAATTCAAAATGCTGTATTTTCGAAACAAAAGACGTCACGCAACTGGAAACCTGAAAAAATATATATATATATATATATATATATTTTTTTTTTTCTAGGTTATCTTTAACCTCCTTTAGATAAAAATTCAGAAGACCTTGCGATTTTGATTTTAGAATTTGATCTACTATTTTCTTTCCTCTCTCGAGTCGGGTCTAGAAGGAGGTCCAGGTGGAGATCGACGTTTTGTACCGTCCCTGCTCAAGACCTATTAAAATCTCCCTTCAATTCCACGCACGAACTTTCGTTAAATTACCGCAAGCATAATAATTGAACATCTCCCTTCCCCTCAGCAGCATTTCTACCATTTAGGTAAACTACCTTAAAAGTATATACTAAAACAGTGGATATCGTTGAAGGGACACTCGGATTGGCTATCCAAACTCCGAATACCGCTTTGCTTTTCACCTCCGAGTGACTTGCACGGGATTTGCGCCCAAAAATATTAAAAAGGAAAAAAAGAGTTACAATTATCATTTCATCTACATCTACATCTACGTGTTCCAGCACTCGGCAAAGTCCCTTTTTGACTTGTGGCTGTTTCTGCTTAGGTGGCCTCACACACCACAAGCCTTTTTAGAGACATCATCGCCAAGCAGGCCACTTCGGCTGGAGAGAACAGGACAGCCACAACACCAGGGACTTTATCCCCTACTCTTCTCGAATAGTTCTTGGGTTCTTTAACGTCCCACAGGGAACTTATGAACATACGGGACCTACGGTTTACAGTCCTTATCCGAAGAGACTTGAAAGTCTAACCATTTGCAGATGAAATTACAAAGGCAGCACTTTCTGCTCAGTTATTTTAAGATCCTGAGTGTTGATCCGGCCGGGGTTCGAACCCGCGACCCGCCCGACCTCCCGCGTGACAGCCCGACGCTCAACCAACTGAGCCACCAGTTCTACATTATCTCACTCTTTTAGTATATACTAAAACAACTGTTCACCTCATTGATGGTGGCTAGTGGTGGATACATATATTTATACTATTCCATGAGGACGTCCCCGAAAATATTATTTCGTGTTTTAGTTATTATTTCCCAATTTTTGCAGTTCGTTGCGGGTATAAAATGTCCTGGAATTCAATTGGCTTGACAGATTTTACAGTAAAGCCCTTTTACAAACGGGAGTTATTGGTTCTGCACACATTGGATGGTTTTGGCAGTTGTTGGCAAACGGAAGCAACAACTCCCAATATTTGTTGGGAGTTGTTGGTTCTGCAGACGTCACAGGGGATGGTGTTGGCAGTTGTGTGCAAACAGGACGCAACAATGAAAGGACATGGAGTGTGTTATGGGAAGGGTACAACCCATAAGACTTTGTAAACTTACAAAATTCGGCTGCCATTTTGTTTTCAACATGTTAATGCCTTGATATCTCCATGGAGACCATATGTAATTCGCGTGCGTGGCCCCAACATTAGGGAGTTTAAGATCTGCGACGCGACGGTAACGAAAACGTCATTTAAAATCCCAACTTCAGGTTAATTAATCTTTTTCGTCAATATGTTGGCTTATCTAACTTCTAAAAACTAGTGTAACTTTCCAGGAACTGAATTAGGAGGTGCGGTGTTGAAGCTACGTCAGAAAATTCAAATTCGCTGCCTTGTGTTCACGTTCTCTCAAAAACTTTAGAATTGGTAATTTCACGTCGTAGATTTGCAGAAAACGTGAAAGAAATACAAGTACAAAAATGAAAAATGCACGCGGAGAGCGTGCAAAGCTATTGTTTTTGCTCATTAAATATGCATAATTTGTGACGTTTTCGCTGCCGTCGCGTCGTAGATCTTAAACTCCCTATTAGGGAGCTTAAGCAACGACAACGGCGACGGCAACGAGAACGTCACAAATTTGCATATTTGGTAGGCAAAAGCAATAGCTTTGCACGCCCTGCACGTGTGTTTTTCACTTTTGTCCATTTCTTTGCCGTCGTCAGCAAAACTACAACGTGAAACAGCCAAATTTGAGGTTTTATGGACAACGTCATTACTTGAGGATAAATTTTCATTTTCTGCCCTAAATTGAGCGCCGTTCCTACCAGCGTCATTTTTGAGGAACTACCACACCCCCGTCATATTAAAAAAGTTGAAATAGTAACGAAGCGATTACAACAACGCAAATTTATATTTTGAGATGACGTTCTCGTTGCCGTCGCCGTTGTCGTTGCTTAAGCTCCCTAATGTTGGAAGAGCTGTCCGAACGGGCCCGACGTTGTTGCGCCACACTTCGGCGATCACGGAACAACAGAAATGTTGGGATGGAGTTGTTGGCTCAAAAATTTGACCAGTTTCAAACTTCGCACAGAAAGTCCCAACAAAATGCAACAGGGTGTGCAACGGACGTAACATGTGACACTCAATAATGTTGTTGGCCAACAATGTTGGAATTTGCCAACGATGTGGCCTCCGTTTACACGGGGCTTAAGAGAGAAAACTGAAAAATTATCGTTGTGTGCCGGACAACAAAACGACGTCAAATGGCCATTTTTTTTACTTTCTTTTAATCTAAAGCTAGTTTTCTTACAGTTAAATTTGTCCTTTGTTGTCAGGAATTTATTGACATCTTTTCGCGTGGTCTGGCGTACGAGTATTCACCCCATGGAATTGAAATTCAGGTGTGGTACCACTTCAAATTATTTGTTTTATCTCCAAAGTTTTAATTTTCAGTCTCGTGTACTGATCCCACAGTACACGTACGAACATATTCACTGCTTTGAGGCCTTTTCGGACGGGATCCTGTGCTTAAAGGCTGGTTTTCACAAGCAACCCTAGTATAAACATAACCAATAACATCAAGGGAGAATTACGCGTGTCATATTATTGGATCGTATGGGCTTGGTTCCCATTGGCCGTTTTTATACTGCAGACGCATAATTCGTCTGGGACGAACTTGGGCAAACATTTTTTCTGCGTCTATTAAATTCGTCTTGTATAAAGACGGCCACAAGACGCATTATGCGTCTGGACGAAGAATTTATTTTAGTGCGTCTTCGAAACGCACTAAACTGGAAAGTTCGTCCAGACGCATTATGCGTCTAGTGCCAGTCTTTTTACTAGACGAATTTAACAGACGCAGAAAAAATGTTTGCCCAAGTTCGTCCAAGACGAATTATGCGTCTCATATAGTTTGTCTCGTCTTTACACTAGACGGATAACATGAGAGACGCATAATTCGTCTGGACGGATTATGCGTCTCTAGTATAAAAACGGCCATTAATATGGATCTACGACGTAGTCGTCAACGAGAACGCCACAAAACAGCAAGAGGACAAAAAAATCTTACTGCACGCATTTTAGCATAGCACATATTTTTGCGGTACTCTGCCAACAACGACGTGAAATGGCCAAATGTGAGGTTGTGACGACAACGCGAGCGTACAAATGCAAATCTTTACTCTGAAACCGCACGTACGAATTTATTTTAGGTTGGATACTTCGCCCCACATTGTACGACGCGGAGGAAATGGACTAATCGCGAAAAACGTACGTGATGTTTCCCTCGACCTCGCTGTCGTAGATCTTTAAGTCCCTAGTACAAGCTCCAGGCTTGAACTCTACCAATAAACGCGCGAGAAAAGTCTCTGAC
>NC_090892.1:11471350-11478850 GCF_036669925.1 Montipora capricornis
TACGCAAAAGTGAAACGGGTCAAGATGCTATGTACTTGTTGACTGAGTGGGAGGGCCGGACGGGAAAATATTTGGCCTGAGGTCATGACGTACGGACCTAAAGTCAGTCAATATGCATTTTATCATATGTGCTCTTTACACTATTCCTGTGCATTCAGAGGGTGAAGTTTGGACAAAATAAGTAACAAACATTTGCGTAGAAAATTTATCTAGAATATGTTCTTTGCTTTGTTTTTCTGGCTGTAAATAACTTGGATGTTTAAAAGCAACGAAGTTCTCTTAAATCGGATCGCACGGAACAATACGTGTTCCTAGCAGGGCGTTAAGGCTTTTTCCAGCCCTGCTTGTGCTAATGAGTACGACCCTCACACGGGGAGTTTTCCAATATTTATACAATGAAAGTGCGCGGGGTTGCACGGGCCATAGGGAGCTTAAGCACGCGCGTTTTTGAGACACGGACGGCAACCGGAGGTGAGGTATTTTCACTTTTAACTTGCCCTCACACAGCCACATTGGGAAACAATACGGTCCTAGCACGTTCTCTTCCGGTTGCCGTCCACATCTCAAAAACGCGCGTTCTTAAGCTCCGTAAAGATAATGATTATGATTAAATTATGGTATCTGCCCACTGTTGAAGTAAAGTGTATCATCTTCCCATTAGCTCCCTTCTCAGCTCAAAATTTGCCAGGTGCTACTGATTTTCTAATGTTCCACCTCAACAGTAATAAAAAACTAATTTGAGCCACCTTAAAAATGTGTCACTGCAGTTTTAACGAGAATGCAAGGATTGCTGCCTACTGTACTGTAGCAAACTGCAGTGAGACTCTTTAAGGTGTCTAAAACCAGTTTCAACACATTCAAATGCATTACCACTGGACGGATTGACACTGCAACACTGTATCACAACAGCAATGGTATAGTATTATTTGACACCAACTATTTGAAAACAAGATGTTCTCATCTCTGTGACATAAGTGATAAGAAATTCAGTTAATGAAATCTCCTCATTATATTTGAAGGAAAGTGACCAGCTGGCCAACATGAAACACTTCGCAAAGTTTTGAAAAACTCCCACTTTCTTGGCGTTCCCATCCGTCGGGGGGTAAAGTAATTGTTTGATAAGATAAATTTCAACAGTGAAATGATTTCATTACTGTCTAAGCTCGTGCGTGAAGAAAGTGAGTCGTCCTTAAGTAGTTTGTTGCTTATGTAATCACAGGCTTTGTCTACAGGAATAGCTGTAAATGGTGATACAACATCGAAGGATAGCATAACTTCGTCATCCTGGATGTCAACATTGTAGATTTCTTCAGCAAACTTGGCAGAGTTAGCAACAGAGAAACCATTACTGTTTTGTAAAGGTGACAAGATGTCGGTAAGGAACTTAGACGTATTGTAGAGAGCTGAGCCAATGGATGGAACAATGGGTCTAACAGGGTTTCCTTGTTTGTGGTGTTTGATTGATCCACGAATGGCTCGTGGTATGGCATCAGTGGAGTGAAGTTTGCGTTAAGTGGAATCACTGATCTTATATTGATTCTTCAGGACGAGAAGCCTTTTGTTGAGTTCACGTTCATTCCTCTTGAAGGGGGATTTGAGGACTAGTTCATAGGTGTTACGGTCGCTAAGTAGAGAGTCCATTTTGCTGTCGTAATCACATTTATCCAGGACAACACTGAAAACAGTTTCCTTTATCAGCTTTCATTAAAATCCTGGTCTCGTCTTTTTTTAAATCTTGAAGGGCCTTTCTTTCATCAGCATTGAGGTTCCTATGGGAAGGAGGTCGTGCCGTTTGTGAAGGATCGTAGCCGTGGAGTTACGAATAAAATTCTTCGATTCTTCTGGTAGATGCATGGTGAATCGCGGCTTCTACTTTGGCAACAATGTTCTTGTGTGGGATTTGGTTGGGAGTTGGAGCAAATTTAGGACCCCTTTATAGGAAAGATCGTTCAGAAACAGTGAGAGGTTTTTTGGATAGGTTAACTACCCAATTACTCTTCTCTACAAGGTTCGAGGATGAATTAAATTCATTGTGAAGGTTATTGAGCTTTCTGGCGTGTCTGGTATTAATATTGTCATGAACGGCTTCGGCTCTTCTTTTCAAGAAATCCTTGAGTGCCATAAGGTTATCAGCGGAGACCAAAGGTGTCATTGGCTCAGCTCTGTACAATACTTCTAAGTTCCTTACCGACATCTTGTCACCTTTACAAAACAGTGATGGTTTTCATTTCACTGTTGAAATTTATCTTATCAAACAATTACTTTATTTATGATGATAAGATATATAAACAGATCCATGGTTGCGCGATGGGTAGCCCCGTCAGCCCTGTGGTGGCGAATTTGTGCATGGAAGCGATCGAAGAAATGGCCATCAACACGTCTGAAGTACAACCTAAAGTATGGAAACGCTACGTGGATGATAGCTTCTGTATCATAAAAAGAGATGCTGTTAACTCTTTTCATACTACACTTAATTCCATCGATCCACACATCTCATTCACTATTGAGGAGGAATCTGACCAACAGATCGCCTTCTCTCGCAAGGATAACACGATCACTATTGATGTTTACCGCAAAGCAACTCACACGGACAGATATTTAGACTTTTCTTCTCACCACGACAAACGCCACAAGATCAGCACAGCTGTAGACTGTAAAATAGCCTGCGTGGCAGGCGCTAGAAAGGGGATGGGAGAGGAAAAAATTGGGCGCGCGCGAAACGCGCGAGGGAGAGGGGAAGAGGAAGCGCCTGCAGCCAGCCCATTGTTTATTTCGTCTCGCCCCCTCATTTAATATGCAAACGGTTAACATCCACGACTGTCTGCCTGTCAAATGTCAGCCAATGAAAATATTGCTTACTTTTCGCGGGAACCCGGAGTGCGCGAAAAATATCGGTTTGAATATGGATAAACACTAAAGCGGTCCCGGGTATGGCCGATCGAAAAGTATTGAAAACTGTAAAAAGAGGTCGACATAAGAAAGAAAATTGTGCAAACGACGTCTGCAGAGTACGTCTGCGCGTTTCGCGCGCGCCCAATTTTTCCCTCTCCCATCCCCTTTCTAGCGCCTGCCACGCAGGCTAACTGCAAAACAGTCGTATTTTTTGCGAACGCAAGCGACACGGTAAAATAATATTCAAACGAAAGGTCTGGAGCGAGTGTAGAAACGGCGAGGGAGAATGGGGAGAGACGCGAAAAAATACTCGCCTCACACGTACGGGCGTGTGAGGCTCGCGCGCTTCACACGCGAGGATCACGCTTACGGCGCTTCGCGCCTTCCGAAAATGAAAGAAAACGACTGTTTTGCAGTCTAGCACAGCTGAGACCCTCCTACACCGCGCAATTAAACTCCCAAGTACACCGCAAGGGAAAAATACCGAAATCAATCACGTCTTTGATACTCTACGAGCCAACAACTATCCCATATCTTAAAGCGGAAATTTTTTCAAACCAGCCGCACATGCCATCCCTTCACCTGAAGAATAATTATTGGTTGGTATGTGTTTTAAATGGTTTGCGCCTCAAGAGAACCCTAATGGTTTTGCTGTCCTTCCTTTCATCAATGGTGTTACGCAACCCCTAACTAGAATTCTTCGAAGGCACGATATTCGAGTTGTAAATAAGCCCCTCAAGACTTCCACTAAGGGTTCCACTGATAATTTGGTTTGTGGGGACAAGTCAGCTTAGAGTAGATCAAATGTGATCAACATTTAACATTGGTTTTTTTAATACTAACTTAAGGTAAAACCTTGGGGAATAAATTCGAGAATAAACGAATATGTCATCAAGTCTTGGAAAAAACCTACAACAAATTAATGATGAAATGGTATATGAAATGAATCATAATGGAAGGCTGGAGCTCTCGCCATGGCGCAGTCTTGGCCTTTTGCTATTAGAGAACCTCAAATGTAACCTCAATCCACGAGACATTTGCATTGAGCAACTGCAATCTTACACAAAACTCTTGGGAAAATTCAGTTAACAGTTAAAGGCAAGCCAAAAGATACCCTTCGGGCCAGAAGAATTTTTTTTTCAAGTTCCGAGAGAACGCTCCGCGATTCCAAATCAACGGTCGAGGGAAAAAATATATACCTCTGGTCGCACAACCCCAGAACCTCATTTCCATGCGTAGAGACAGCTCATATTTCTCGTCACGGTGTTGTCGTCAAACCATTAACATTCCTGAAAATTGTGATTACAGTGATAGCTATTCATTTCAACAGTTTTAATAATTTTGGAGCAATTTTAACGATGTTGTATTAATTTTCAGTGCGTAAGATTGATTTATTTGATGATTTTTTTCCCTCAAAGCGAAAATTTATTGTTGAACGTGTTTAAAACAGGATAATGTAAAAGCAAAAAGCTACAGATCACTGCCTAAAGTGCAGAATGTTCGACTTCGAAGTGCTAGAAACGTTTGTCTGTCCTTACCATTTTCGTCCACGAGTTCTCCTTTCCCAGACACAGTTGCAACAAAAAGTACCGTTCAAAAGTACCGTAAAAAAGTTCAACTTTTTTAGTTAATTCTCCCGACCACTCTCAAACGAGCTTGATTATCGGCAAGTGCTCTCATGCGCGAATCGATAAGCAAAATAATTTAACTACAATTAAAAACGATCTTTTCACGTTGTCAAAGCCATTAAAGTGCGTGAAGGCGCTGAGGCATCACACGGACCATCGGAACAGGTGGATTTTTTCTCTCGGGCCGAAGTCACGCAACGCTGCTTGTCAAAACAACTGTTGAGAACCGGTTTTTCGATTTGTCCAAGCAGAAACTCCCCGGAACGTAGTGTCCAATCAGCGAAATAGGACAAATTCTGTCCCAATTTGATGACATGGAAATGAGGTTCTGGGGTTGTGCGAACCTGACGTTTTTTTTTTTGCGTCCTCGACCGTTCATGTGGAATCGCGGAGCGTTCTATCCGACCTTGAAAAAAACTTCCTCTGGCACCCAGGGTATATTAATATAGCCAAAAGACAGATGAAAAAAACAATAACGTAGTTTTTATTCAACTCTGAATTTCTAATTTTCAGCGAAAGATTAATGGCAATCGATCATAAAAACACTAAGGTCATGACGTTCAATCAAAAGGAAGCAATTGATCACGCTCTAGGAAACCACAAAGGCGCACGTGATTACCGTGTGTCAACGTTCTTGACATTGAATGTCAATCGTTCGTCATTTTCAGAGTAAAGCAACGTACTTTTTAGCCAAGAAACGTCCGTCTTTCGTTTTTTAAATTTTGTTGTAATATTTAACTGAATATTTAAATTTCGGGTCAGGAAGCTTTCTTCGTCTGTTTTAATCACATATTATTTGTATGTGTAGCCGATTGTTATTTTATAGTAAATGTACTAGATTTACCGTTTGCCTCACCTATAGCGATATATCGCTAACTATGTAGATAAATCAATGATAAATAAACGTTGAATTACCTTAGCTGTGGTATATAGTCGTCCTTTGGCCTCAAAAGTGTTCAGCGATTTTGAATGATGTTGCTAAACAGTGCATCCAATCAGTGTGGAGCAAACAGCGTGACGGTTGCTCCTTGGCACACGAAATCCCGGCCGCGGATGCTGGTCGCTTCGAAAGCCGCATTTCTCGAAAATTATTTGGCGGTTAGCGCTTGGATTTTGAATGGATCTTCGATTGAATGGCACGAGAAGAAGCGTCAACCTTTCAGTTTATCTGGTGTTCGATTTGAAAGACAGGCGATTCTAATTTCTGGGTGAAAATCGGCTTGACGCTGGAGCGGTCGAAAATGAGCTTTCCACCCTTGTCTCCTTCTAAGGACGTGTAGTAACAATCAACGGAAAACCCACCAAATCGCTCAAATTCACCATTTTCAGCCGCAGAAATGACAATACACAACAACTGAGGTTATTTTGAGCTTTAACATAGTCATTTCTCGATGTAAGTTTACTATATTAGGACTCTTCAATATTTCCCATACATTTCATATTTCGAACATACAAACAGACACACTGTTTGTGTGGGCTCCCTATGGTTTGTCCGGGCCCCCCGTGTTTAATCAAAGCAGAGTTTGTAATTGAAAATCTAAACATCTATGAAATGCAAAAACATACTAGCGACCACGTCAACCTGTATGATCGCAAATCACCATGCTGAAAAACACAAAGCGAAGGAAATTGTTATTATGAGGTTTTTTTTACTATCTGAATGTTTTTGGGTTAGATTAAAAAGCGATATAATATTATTGTTGAAAATTTTTCGTGTTGATGAGTAATGTAAACGTACATTCTTCCCACCAGTAAGTCGTAGCAATAAATTGGATTAACCAGGAACTTAAAGAAATATTATTGGCTTCCCATATAAACTTCATTTTACACCATAGTGACAAAACAGATATTTTTCTGACGTTAAAAACTATAGCTACCTATTAACAACGCGACTAAAGGTCGGCACGGCAAATTTCCCTTTCGTAAACGGTCGTTGCCATTTGAAACGGTCGGTGCCATTTATAACGGTCGACTACACACTTCACTTCAAAGAAAATTAAAAGAAACAAACTAAGAAAAAATATTAGCAAAAATTAGGACAAAAAAGGAAAAAAAAAGCATTTATAAAAGAAAAACTGTAGGAAAAAAAGAGTCCGAAAATTTCAAGACTCGAACTCGCGTTCAACCCTCACCCTAAACAGAACCCTAACCCGAATCCTAACTCATATGACCAGCGAAACACAACTCCCAGTCGCCGCAACCTTTTTATTTCTTAGACCTAATGAGTGTAATTCAGAGCTAAAAAAATGGCATCGACCGTTTCAAATGGCAACGACCGTTTACGAAAGTGAAATAAGCGTCGGCACACACGAGGGAACAAGTCGCGGGGACAAGTCCAATTGTGGGAACTAGCCATTTTTGCCACAAAATCTAGTCGCAGGGGCTAAAATTTGGTTCCTGCGACTAGTCCCACGAATTCAAACTGGTTTGAATTTTTGGGATAAGTCCTTGCGACTTGTTCCTCAAAACGCCTCGTGTGAACTGTTCCGCGTGGGACAAGTCCCTCTGACCAAATTAAATAAACCAATCACAGATCGGTATCACAAGCTCCCACAATTCCTTACGAACTGTGTTTCAAGACGGCGGATCACGAGGAAGACGATTTAACCAGTTTTGAAATAATGTACATGAGCACTGGAAATCTTGATCGAATTTTATTGGCCACATCTGATCGGTAACAAAGCGCTTCAACTTTTTTCCGCTAATATCCGAACTGAACCGGAAACAATTCAAACACTGGATAATTTTGCCTAACAACCTGCCGTTTGTTCTGAGCTAATTTATTTTAATGCTTCATTGCTATTTTTATAATTTTGGTTTCTTAAGAAAGCTGCAGAGTGATTATCTCCTTAAAATTGAAGGCTGCTTAAAGGAAATCCCTAAACTATTCTGGAACTATCACAAAGCCATCCTATACCATCGACTGGGCTCGACTGATCATCTTTGACGGAAAAATAGCAAAAACTGCAGCCGAAAAGGC
>NC_090892.1:11483850-11508850 GCF_036669925.1 Montipora capricornis
ACCTACCCACGCACAAAAGGCTCTACGCACACAGACAATACTTAGCAGGGGAGTGACAGAAAAGACCTATTGCGCAGCTTCTCCATTTTCTTGACACGAAAAAAAAAAAAAATGAAAACAAACAAATTCAACGTATTTTCTAACTGGATTGCCTATAGCAACCCAGAAATAATGCTGCTCGCCTCAATAATTTTCTATTAAAAAATGGTATACGTGTTTCGTATGATATACATAAGACGTAATGATTTACATATCAGTCAGTGAGTTCTTGTTCATTACTAATTTTATAAATAATTCTTTTGGACATTCCAATTATTTGTAAATAACCAAAACTAGCCATGTATATTGAGTTTCCAATGAAATGGTTCCTTGATTGTCGTGTGTTTCCCAGAATTGCTCGAAAATATCCCGACAGTTTGTTTTCGTTTTTAGGTTTTGTGGTTACTGGTCACGCGTGACAGACACAGAATCTCTTCTTTCCTCTTCCCGAGTTATCTAGGAAGATCGAAAGAGACTGCTCGCAGGGTAATTACGCCACGCAGGCATGGACATCCAACAAGTTAATGTATGTCCGTGTGATTTGATTTTGGTAGTCAATGAAGGTAAAGAGTTCAAGGCTCACAGAAATGTTCTTTCCAAAGCAAGTCCATTTTTTGATAAGCTTGTCAACTGCGATATGAAGGAAAACAAGGAAGGAGTCGTTCGACTGGAAATGTTTACCGATACTCAAATGGCAGATGTCCTGCAGTTTATTTACAACGGCGACGTTCAAATCTCCACCCGAGAAGATGCCGAGAATCTTTTTGTAGCAGGAGATTATTTACTTCTTTCGCAACTTAAATCTATCGCTGCAGAGTTTCTCGCAAAATCTTTGTCAACTTTAAACTGCGTTTCCACTTTCCACATCGCGAATATGTATTTTTGCGAGAAGCTGATTTGCAGCACCCGGAAATTCATCCTTTCAAACTTAACTGCTGTCGCAGCGACGGAGGACTTTATGAACTTGACAAGTCACGAAGTGGAGGAATGGATTGCCAGCGACGAAATTGTGATCAGCGCCGAGGAAGAGGTTTTCAAGATCATTCTACGCTGGGTTAATTGCAACAGAAACGAACGAAACGTAGAATAGGCCATTTTACAGTTGTTTGCTCAGCGACCAAGCCTATGAATGGCTGCGAGGCTGCCGGTGACCTTGCATTGATACAGACCTCACTGCTTTTATCATGTAAATTGTGGTGTTGTAACGCTAATTAGTTCATATTACAAAAGCATGATGGTTTGTATAAAAACCGGGTCACGGGCAGCCTCGCTTCCATTGCTAGGCCTGGTAACTTAGCCACAACTGTAAAATGGTCTATTTGGCAAGCTCTTTCGTCACGTGCGCCTTAACTTCATCGCGCGTGACTTTTTGCTCAGTGATGTCGAGACCAATGATCTTGTGAGAAAAACCAAAGAATGCTTCAATAGCGTGACTGAGGCGTTGACGAGGTTTGACGATGCTTTCGGTTGTCTTGCTCCTCGACCAGAACCTCGGCCTAGGAAGTCCCTTGAGATTTGTGGCATCGCAATGACTGGAAAGGCAGCATTCTGCACATTTTTCTACGTTCCTGAAAAAGACCAATTTTATCGTTTGCACGAGAGGGACCGGCCCAAGGATTTGCCAAAGCACGCACATGTAATTTCTTGCCGTGGTAAATTGTTCCTTGTTACTGAAGACATCATCAGTACGCAGGTTTATGATCCATCGTTTAACCGCTGGTCTCCAGCTCCGTGGACAAAATTCGGTACAAACTTGAAAATCATCCCTGGACTTCAAATCCTTAAAGAGGTGTTAGTTGTTGGAAATGAAGTCTGTTTTGTTGTGGAAGAAAAGGGAGAGGATTTAACGTGGCTTTGGAGATTCAACCTCGATTTGAATTCGGTCATTGTACCAGCACACCCCCTTCAAGTTGATAAAAAGTGTGTCTGTGCTGTGGCTTGGGACAGGCATATCTACATCATCGGTGGATGTAAAGATAGTGAAGCCTTGAGGGAGTGCTCACGATTTGATACCATGGGAAACAAATGGCAGGAAGTATCAGATTTGTCCTATGGGAGGTTTGGAGCTCTTGGAGTTAGCGCAAAGGAAAAAAATATACATTGCTGGAGGCTGCGATGAGTGGTATGAAGCTGCGTTTAGTTGTTTAGTCCTTAATGTGTTTACTAATGAGTGGAGTAAGATTGATAGTTTAAGTTGCTCTGGTGTGAAAAGCATGGTGATCTGCAATGAGTTGTTATGTGTGGTTAGTGCCAGCATGCTTCCTTACATCCAATTTCTCAAATTAGAGATCAAGTGCTACGATTATGAAAAGGATAAATTGGCAGTTGAGAAGAGTATTCGTTGCAACGCACATGTGGCCATGAAGGTGAAGGCCTCATCATTTAGATTTTTTAAAGGAGATTTCGACAAATTGGATCCCTTTCATGAAACTAAGTTGGATTTCACTAGTGGTGATACAGGGTGTACGTTCAGTGATCATTTCTATGATTGGGACAATATACTCGAGTATTATTAAGTGGAGGGGATTCTCAGAGGCCTGGCCTTAGCACGCAATGTGACACCCTAAAATCAAGTGAATAATGAATATATTTCTTTGTTTCTTTTCTGACAGTTTATTTCAGGGCTTTCTTTAGAGGTTGAGTTCTTGTATAAAATTGTGAGGAAAATTGAGGGAAGCTTCTTCCCATTAGGGTACTGTATCTGTGCTGTACTGTACTTTACTGTACGTACTGTAACAGAAAGGTCAGCGTAAAAGACATTTCAATGTGGATCATATGTTATGATCTGAGGTATCTGACCGTCTTTAAGCCATTGTTTTCACTACTCTTTGGTTTTTACTTGAATAATTTGAATGCAAGTTTACTAAGCTTTCTCACTAGAAAAAAAGGCTGTTTCAAATGTTGGCTGGCTGTTTTTTTAATAGTCCACTGTTAATAGAAAAAAGAACAGAATATAAACAAAAATGAGATGTTGAATAGAGTTTTGTCCAAAAAGGAGGACAAAAGGATAACAGCAATTGTAATATAGCAGTAATTTTCACAAGCTGAATGCTGCCTGTCACTGGTTGATTTGTGCTCATGTGTTCGTAGTGTGTTTGATTTAGCTTGAAGTGATGTTGGTTTGACTTCGTTCGTAGTGTGTGTTTGATTTAGTTTGTAGCGATATTTTTTTGTCATTTGTGCTTTTTCTGGTTTGTAGCGTTGTCCCTAATGGGCCACCGTAGTAGCCGATTATAATATTTTACAGTAATTTTATAGTAACTGTACTAGATTTACCGTTTGCCTCACCTATAGCGATATATCGCTAACTATGTACATAAATCAATGATCAATAAACGTTGAATTACTTTAGCTGTGGTATATAGTCGTCCTTTGGCCTCAAAAGTGTTTTTTGAGCGATTTTGAATGATTTTGAGTTTGCCGTTGACTGTTACTATAATCAAATCACTAAAATTCGTCGTTGTCAGCCACAAGGATTACCACAAACAACACTTCAGGTAAAAATACTTTCATTTTGTTATAATACGTGATTATTATAGCACTACGATATCTTGGATTTTCTCGAAATTATGTGAAAGATATTAACGGTCACGCAGTTTGTCCGGGCCCAAAGCAGAGTTTGTAATTGAAACTCTAAATATCTATGAGATTCAAAAACATACTAGCGACCACGTCAACCTGTATTATCTCAAATCACAATGCTGAAAAACACAAAAGCGAAGGAAATTGTTCTTAAATATGAGGTTTTTTTTTTACTATCTGAATGTTTTTGGGTTAGATTAAAGCGATATAATAATATTGTTGAAAATTTTTCGTGTTGATGAGTAATGTAAACATTCTTCGCACTAGTAAGTTGTAGCAATAAATTCGATTAACCAGTAACTTAAAGAAATATTTTTGGCTTCCCATATAAACTTCATTTTACACCATAGTGACAAAACAGATCTTTTTCTGACGTTAAAAACTATAGCTACCTATTAACAACACGACCAAAGGTTGGCACACACGAGGGGACTAGTCCCTGTGACTAGTCCCTGCAACAAGTCGCGGGGACAAGTCCCGTTGTGAGAACTAGCCATTTTTGCCACAAAATCTGGTCGCAGGGACTAAGATTTCGTTCCTGCGACTAGTCCACTTGGGCTGCCTATGGTCCCACGAATTCAACTGCGACTCGTGTGAACTGTTCGTGGGACAAGTCCCTCTGACCAAATTAAAATAAACCAATCACAGATCGGTATCACAAGCTCCCACAATTCCTTACGAACTGTGTTTCAAGATGGGATATCACGAGGAAGACGACTTAACCAGTTTTGAAATAATGTACATGAGCACTGGAAATCTTGATCGAATTTTATTGGCCACATCTGATCGGTAACAAAGCGCTTCAACTTTTTTCCGCTAATATCCGAACTGAATATAATCGGAAACAATTCAAACACTGGATAATTTTGCCTAACAACCTGCCGTTTGTACTGAGCTAATTTATTTCAATGCTTCATTGCTATTTTTATAATTTTGGTTTCTTAAGAAAGCTGCAGAGTGATTATCTCCTTAAAATTGAAGGCTCCTTAAAGGAAACCCCTAAACTATTCTGAAACTATCACAAAGCCATCCTACACCACCGACTGGGCTCGACTGATCATCTTTGACGGAAAAATAGCAAAAACTGCAGCCGAAAAGGCGGAGCTCTTTAATCCTCTGATTTCTGCTCTGTGTTTACATAATCCAGGCAGGACAAAGCGCGTAGTTTGCAATCCTATCGCACGAGACAGAATTTGGAAATCTCCGAGATCACGCTTTCCTTCAACGAGGTGAGGGATTGCCTGTCTAATTTGGATCCATCAAAAGCCACTGGCCCCGATGGAATTCCTGCGCGCGTTCTTAAAGCGTGCTGCGAGCAGATCGCGCCAAGTCTTTGTGCCCTATTTAAGTATTCTTTACGTATCGGGCGCTAACCTTTAGATTGGAAGTTAGCTGATATTTCTCTAGTTCATAAGAAAGATCTTCCGGAGCCAGCTGAAAATTATAGACCAATCTCACTCCTTCCAATCGTGAGTAAAGTTATGGAACGCTGCGTTTGTAACAGGCTTTATTCCCATGTCTCGCAGTCAATTACATCTTTACAACACGGATTCATGCGTTCTCGTTCGTGCTCTTCGCAACTTTTGTCCTTACTCCATTCAATTGGGGAGGCACTTGACAAAAACAAACAGACAGATGTTCTGTATCTCGATTTTGCCAAGGCTTTCGACACACTTAACTATGCCATTCTTATTGAACAGCTGAAATGGTACGGTGTTACAGGTCAATTTTTAGATTGGTTTTCTGACTACCTAAAGGACAGATCGCAGAGAGTCGTGATTGACAGTGAAGCCTCTGTGCGTCTACCGGTCACTTCTGGTGTACCCCAGGGTCGTCTTGTCGCCCCACTCCTCTTTGTGATATTTATCAATGACCTCCCTGATGCCATCCACAAGCATACCAGCACCGCCTTGTATGCTGATGACACCAAGCTGCACCATACAATTTTAGCAGCGAAAGACTGTGATAGTCTCCAGGAGGATTTTACAAGTTTGACCACCTGGAGCCATGCATCAATTTGAAGTTTAACGCATCCAAATGCAAAGTGTTAACAGTCACGCGAAGGAAAACACCTGTAACTCACGAATATCACCTTAGCGATGTAATTTTACAACGCGTTCAGGAAGAAAAAGATCATGGCGTTACTATCTCTAGCAATCTATCGAAGGACTTGCACGTTAAGCGAATTGTACTTAAGGCCGATAGAATGATGGGTCTCCTAAAGAGAGCTTGTCCTCGTATCACCGACATTAAAGTCAGGAGGACTTTGTTGTGGAAGAAAAGGGAGAGGATTTAACGTGGCTTTGGAGATTCAACCTCGATTTGAAGTCTGTCATTGCACCAACATATCCCCTTGATAAAAAGTTTATGTGTGCTGTGGCTTGGGGCAGGCATATCTACATCATCGGTGGGTTTTGAAGCCTCGAAGCAGTGCTCACGATTCGATACCACGGAAAACAAATGGCAGGAGGTATCGGATTTGCCCTTTAAGAGGTATGGAGCTCTTGGAGTCAGCACAAAGGAAAAGATATACATTGCTGGAGGTCGTGATGAGTATTGTGAAGCTGTGTTTAGTTGTTTAGTCCTTAATGTGTTTACTAATGAGTGGAGTACGATTGGTAGTTTACGTTGCTCTGGTGTGAAAAGCATGGTGATCTGCAATGAGTTGTTATGTGTGGTTAGTGCCAGCATGCTTCCTTACCTCCAATTGCTCAAATTGGAGATCAAGTGCTACGATTATGAAAAGGATAAATTGACAGTTGAGAAGAGCATTTGTTGCAACGCACATGTGGCCATGAAGGCGAAGGCCTCATCATTTAGATTTTTTAAAGGAGATTTTGACAAATTGGATCCCTTTCATGAAACTAAGTTGGATTTCACTAGTGGTGATACAGGGAGTATGTTCAGTGATCATTTCTATGATTGGGACATTATACTCGAGTATTATTAAGTGGAGGGGATTCTCAGGGGCCTGGCCTTCGCATGCAACGTGACACCCTAAAATCAGGAAAATTGAGGGAAGCTCCTTCCCATTGGGGTACTGTAACTGTGCTCATAGTTAAGGCACGGAGATGGTTATGAAACTCAACAAGTCTTTTTGTTTCATGTTTTTGTTTGTATTTTTTGCCTTGACGGTGCACAAAACACACCCTTTTTCGAGAGTATAACCAATCAAATCTTTCGATTAACTTATGCGCAACTAATTTGCGAGACCTGTTCAAAGCTAAAACAATAGATTTTGCACCATCACGGTCAATTCAACATCGATTGTGACAACATTGTTCTCGCTTTTAAAAGTTTTAAGGTTTTATAACCAGTCCCTTGATTAACTATGCTGTGCTGTACTGTACTTTACTGTACTGTGACAGAAAGGTCAGTGTAAAAGACATTTCACTGTGGATCATATGTTATGATCTGAGGTATGTGACCGTCATTAAGCCATCGTTTTTACTACTCTTTGGTTTTTACTTGAATAATTTGCATGCAAGTTTACTAAGCTTTCTCAATAGAAAAAAAGGCTGTTTAAAATGTTGCCTGGCTGTTTTTTTTTTTGTAGTCCACTGTTAATACTAAAAAGAACAGAATAACAAAATTGAGATGTTGAATAGAGTTTTGTCCAAAAAGGGAGAGAAAAGGATAACAGCAATTGTAATATAGCAGTAATTTTCACAGGCTCAGTATTGCCTGGTATTGGTTGATTTGTGGTCATGTGATCTTGGTGAAAATCGAACTTGCAACCTCTTGTATATTGCATTATATTGGTTAAATAGTAGTTAAGATATTCCTTCTCCCGTTTGATTAGGAAGGCATTATAAGCAAACTTTTTTCGTACGGCTATACAACAAAACACTTAATGTAATAGTATGGTCCCTTGGGAAACTGCTAGTTTTATTTTTCTCCTTTTTTGTATAACTATGTTAAATATCAATATATTAAAACTCACCTTTTGGTCATTTCGCTGTTTTATTCGTTTGAAAGGTTAAAGATAAAAAAACAGTAATTTTGCGTGACATCTGTGTTGGTCGAGTTATCCCAGTTGTCCAAGTCAAACCGCACATATGAAAAAACATTTTGGCTCGAGTAGCTGGGTCACCTTATACCATTGAGAGAGGGGGACTTGGCTTAGGTAAAGGAAGGTTTAAAAAATATATTATTAAAGTACATACAAGAATTGAACAACGAACAAGTACAATTGGCTACAAGAGTACAGAAATTTCACAAAGTAGATACGTAACAGAAATTGAACTTTAGTACATCACTGCATGTATGGCTATTGACACACAAAATTTGGAAAATTACTTATCATTATTTATAATGATCAGTAATTTTCCAAATTTTGTTTTTATAAAAACAAGGTACTCTTGATATTGTAGCTTCTACATACAGTCAAGTTCACATACCTTTAAACTATAAAAAGGATTTTCCAAAAATATACTTATATTTGAGATTAATTATGAATGTAAAAACTGCTTAGTATTAAATTGCATCTGTTACGAAGATTTTCTTCAGTGAATTATAATCATGTTTGGTAATCTGTATTACCCCTGTAAAGAGGAGAATGAGCTTCTAGGAAATTGTTTATTTTAGGCAGTAGTTTGTAGGCAGTTGCTTATAGAACGAGCAGAGTTAGTAATTAGATAATTACTTTGGTTTATGATTACTTCACTCAGTGATTTGTTCAAAGTTCTCGCGCCATATCAGAGGTGAAACCAAAACCAATCATGGCTCGCGCGTGCACATTTTCCGTGCACAAATACCCGGACCTGGATGACAATGACCACTGGACCATGGAAATGAGGTAAAAATAGTGCATGCATTTATTCCAAAGTGGTAAGCACATTGTTTTTTGCTCATTGATGGGTATTTTTGCTCAGTGTTTGAGAAAGGAAACGCTAATTGAACGGTTTAAGATTCGCGATTTGGTTATAGAAACCTCCGAAATGACACATCGAAACATCTTTTTCAGTAAAAAAAAAAGAAAAGAGAAGCGAAGGTGAGATCCGAAAACGGTTTTCCAAGATGACCGACCTTTCGAGCAGTGGTGCGCGTAAAGGTCACTTTGTCACGTGTGCGACACGTGAAGATGTGCTCTTTGGTAGTTCAAATATATCTCGACACTTGAAAATACTCTTTTAATTTGCTCAAAGTTTAGTTTCAGAAGTACGCACGTTTCTTGAGGATGCCCATGCCAAATGAATCCATAGCATGAGAATCAAATATTTTGAATATACCATGCTACTATTCACCTCGATTTCAAAGAATAATTGTTAAATAGTGACATGGCAGCACATTGACTACCAGCATTTGATCCAAATCATCGGCAGTGACTAAAACATCACCTTTACAGTTGTTTTACGAGGATCAATGGGATGGGATGTCAACCCGGCAGGGTTTTTCTAGGCTATTTCCCTGCAAAGGTTGAAGTTACCGGCAATATGCCATGCCGTGGACCAGACTTTTAACAAGAAACTATTTAAGAAAGAAATGGTGTTCCGTTTCCGGAATGGTAAGGGCAGGAGAAAAGACAAAATACTGCATTGTGGATCTCTCAGTCTGTCAAATTGACTTGGCTTCTTGAGAGATATTTTGCAAGGTAAGAGCTTGAAAGTTACCCATTCGTGCACTGAAATAGATGAAGGCAACTTACCTTAGCTATTGCAGACAACAGAAACAGCGCGACCTTGTTTGTTTTTCGAACCGTTTTGATTGATCAATTTAGTCTGATTGTCATATGTCCATTATGTTCATTAACCATTTAAGAGAAGGACAGATACTTGTTCATTTCCGCAGTGATACACCGAAGCATAAAACCTAAAATACCTATTTTACCTTCAAATACCCCTGCATAACATTTCAAATTCCGTTTCTGTGAATCTTCTATCATGTTACATGGGTTACATACGAACCATGGCAATTACTAGCTTTGCAATTACTGGTTCCGCGTTAACCCACTTTATTACTAAGACTTCTAGTGCGCTTGTTGTTTACATGACAAATTAACACGAAAAGAGATAACTTGGGATATTTAAACAATATATCACTTTCATCTAACCCAAAATAATTTAGATATTCAAAACGTCCTGTGCATGATCCATTTCCTTCGCTTTTGTATTTGTCAACGTTATGATTTGCGATACTTCAGGTTCACGTGTTCACAAATTTGTTTTTGTATATTGCAGACGTTTAATTCCAATTACAAACTCTGTTTTGATTGGAGAGAAAACGAAACAAAAACATTCTTTTATAAATCGTAACGAGTATTCATGATTCAGTCTGTATTGAATTTAACTTTCATTTTGCATTTACCTGTTCATCCACGCTTTTGGAAAGGTGCTACATACCATGTACTTTGATTTAAACGGCGGCATACTTGAGGTAGATGCTATACTCGTGTTTACGAGCTAGTGATCTCCTAGTGATGCTATGAAATGTGGATGACCTCGGTAAATTGTTAACCGAATGTGTTAGAAAGAGTTTCCTCTTTCTCAATCATGTCTAGTCTATGTCTATGTCGATGCACACATAAATCACAACTAAAGTAAATAAACTTTTGCATATCAAGACCTGTATCAAGTCTTTATTATCATTGGCAATCAAAGAGAACTGTACAGCCTTTTAAAATACATCACAATTATTTTCTAAAGAGCTGATCATAGTCTCCACTGATGATTCAAATCTTGTATAACTAGAACAGAACTATATATACAAGATGGCAATGAACAAGGTGGCTAATATGGCTAGTTGAACAAAGGATGTATTAAGACCATTACAAAGAAACAAACTGTTCAACAACAAAAAACAACAAAAGAACGCAACAGATAAAAAACGTATCTTCGGAGTCAATGGTACACTGAGCGGGAGGCCATTTGTTAGCCTGCGAACGCAGACGTATTTCCGGCGGTCGTTTCTCGGGGGGAGAGAAACGACCGCCGGAAATACGTCTGCGTTCGCAGGCTAGCCATTTGTTCGCTGTGCCAATGTTTTTTTGTCTTCAGAAGAAGTCCTATATGGAGTCTGTGTTGTTTGTCGAGTTATTTACTTTGTCGCTGTCATCTTCAGAGTAGTTCTCAATAAATTACCCGCTGCTTATTAAAGAAATAGTATTTTGACTTGTATCGCTGTCAATAGTTGTGTCCATTTCAGTTACATTTTAGTACATCTGAGTTTCATTCAGTTCGATTCGCGGAACGACCCGTTTCGAAGCTGACGCTCGACATCTTCAAGTTTAGTGTGAGTCTACCGCGAAAAGCTGTGCCTTTCTTTGTATGTTTTCAGCGCCCCAATAATAACGCAGCACAGTGCTCTCGATGATTTTAAACTAAGTGTTTGCTTTTTAAATAACCAATGTAAACAGCGCAACGTGCCTTCTATTGTGCATTGCTCAATCAAAACACCGCCACGTGCTTTCTATTGTGCATTTTGCTGCACAGGAAAAAAAAGAAACTGAAATCTAACATGATTTACTCGGTGCCCTTACGGGCCCGAGTAAAAATACTTTTTCTACTGTTTTTCTTTCCGTTGCGAGGATATTCAATGCATGCAAAGAAATTAATCTGGTCTTTTAGAGTAAAGATATTATGGTGAACTGGTGAATTTTTTTTCTTGATTATTTCACCTGCATGTGAGCTTGCTTGACGATCTCCGTAGACTTTGATTTAAGACGTTTCAGAATTTAACTTTGTCTGTTAATTTGACAATAACGTACTCAAACAGTTTTCATCCTCTTTTCGAAGGAAAAAGGAGGCAAGTGGGCCGCAAATGAACATCAATTGTTATAAGTATGTGTAATCAAATGGCGACGAGTGAAATTAGGAAATAATTTCACTTGCGCAAAGGCTCGGGAAATTATCAGAATTTTGACAAAACGCAAGTGAAATTATTTCCTAATTTCAAGAGAAAACCATTTGATTACCTTTTAATGTCGTGGGTGACAAATTATGCTCACAACCGTAATTGTAAAATCGCTCGAGTACTTTATCCAACTGCTCGGGAAGTATCATCTCCAGGTTTTTCTCAAGGCTATTTTCGTCATACCACTTCTCAAAAACTCTCACCGAGTTAATTGTGCTCTTTCACGTCTTAAATCTAGACGTCATCTTGGCTCTGATCGAGATACAAGAGATGTTACCATGGCAATTTTGTAATTTCACATGTGAAATTATAAATTAACGCTGAAATTTCGGGCCTAAATTAAGGAGTAATTTGTCACCCATGATATTATTCAACAAAACTGTACATTTTGTTTCGTAATTCATGCACGCGCTGCAGGCCTACAAATCTTAGGGTGTGGCCGGCCAGACCTGTCATTTTGCAAAGAAAATGCATCAATTTTAAGGAACACTGGCATGATAATCCCTCGCATTCTTCTGGAGGAGTATATATCGTCCTCGAAGTGTGTTAATTTGAAGGCGTTGTAGAGTTAGTCCTTCCAAATGCCCCGTCTAGCCGGTCAGTTCTGTCAAATGGAAAGCACCCTTACACTCACTCACTCACTCAGACATCCCCGATGGGGGTGTATGGTCATTGCACTTACAGTGCACTACCCACAATTGTAATACTATTTTAGCAATAGAAATATACAGGCCTGCAAATGATCCCGGCCCAGAAATGGGTAGGGTCGTACCTCTAGTTGAACACTTCATTTCAAGTTGGCTGTATAGTGTCGCACTTCCTATCGTTTTCTGTGCTAAATCCAGAGTTACCTATGTTCGTTTTATTGTTCTTTTGGCCAACCCTGAAGCCCGTTCAATGAGGTACGACACGACCCCTGCAAATGATCCGTGGCCAGAAATGATCCCCAAATTGGACAGCAAAATGATCTCCGACCGGAAATTGTTGCCTCACCAGCAAGTAAGAATGGAATGCACTCAAAAATCATTTCCGGCCCAGGGATTATTTCCAGGCCGGGATCATTTGCAGGCCTGTACAGAAATGAGGGTCGTGAAGGGGTAAAATTGGAGCTGGGATTTGCCTTTTTTAGAGGCTGGGAAATGGGATTTTGTGCACTGGGACTGGGATTCATGAAACAAAAACAATAGAAAAATGGGAATGGGATTTCAATTTGAGCAACACAGGCTGGGATTGTGGGGACTTGAGCTGGGATTTGAAAAAAAACAATTTGCTGGAAAATGGGATTAGGACCTCCCCACCCCCCTTCACGACCCTCAGAAATAATCAATTTATTTGCATGGGTTAACAACACTTAGGTCCACTCAAAACTATGTCCTCTTTAAAACTAATCAAATGAGATTAAATACTGTTTTTTATAAGGAAACTCCCTGGGAAATAATAATCAATAATCACTTTATTCATTACACATTAGTGTAAGGTAGGTGCTCTCATCATGGCACCATCAATGACACAGTGTAGGCCTTTTACCTCGAGAGAATGTCAAGTCATGTCAAGTGTAACCTCAATCCACAAGACATTTGCATTGGACAATCTTGGGCAAAACCAAAACTCTTGGAAATTTTTCAGCTTAAAGATCATTTGACATTCGCTCACAAACAAAGACTATGGCTTCCCCCTCTCCCCCAAACCAATGTTGATATTGTGGTGCAAAATGCTGTGCAAGCTTTTGGACATAAATTTTCTAACCCTACATGGGATTAGAGGAACTTAAGAAGGGGGAAATTAAGGGAGAACTTAATCTGTCTCTATCACACAAATAACACTATAATTTAGGGAATGAGCATGAATTTTGTCAAAGACAGTGGGTCTAAATTAACCACAAAAAACGTCAAGACTGATCTATTTTCTACTGCAATACAGTAACCAACTCAAATAATTAGATCACACTGTCTATCACACTTTATTTTAATTATAATTTGCTATGAAAACAAAGTTCTGTATCTGTCAAAATATTGACCTATCCTAAAGCCTAAAACAATCATCTCCAAATGAAATCTTAACTGAAATAAAACAATTTTTCACACCTCTCAACCCCAAAAGACCAAAAACCTGGAGATATGGGAAAAAATTTGGAGATGTCTTCATGGCATCAAAAAGAATTAAAACCAGTTCATCAAAATAAAGTTTTTGTTTCTGTTTATCACTTAAAAATATTATGTGACCCTAGCAACAGAGAAATTAATGTTATTTGAAAGATGTGACAAACTGTCAACAATAACCTTATTTGGCATTTGTCTTCCAAATATGGTTGTGAGGTCAAGGTCTTGTCAACCAGTCAATCAAATACGACAAATATACCTAAGAACTGTCAATCTCTACAGAATTGGTGCCAGAAAATCAATTTTACAAGGCAGAAATGAAAATATTTGAGGAAGGTGTATTCCATCGGTGCATGAATCTGTTTACTGTGAGAATTTTGTGCCTCATTGTGAGACCACGAGTCTCACAGCAAAACCGTGAGACTTGAGAGGTCTGCATTTTTTACCTCTCTTATTGCATCTGTCATAATACAGTATTATTCTTAAATGTTTATTTTCCCCTCCTGCCTCCCTTGGATAGGTAAGGTAGGTAGGTAATACTTTATGTAAAATATTCAAATCAAAAGAGAAAAATGCAGGCCCCAGCAACACTTGGCTAGTTTCCAATGAGGGTGTGTTGACACATAAAAACCATAATTATATTAAATTACTAGAGTATTACTAAAATCACCTTTGCTACTGCTACTACTTACAGAAAAACAGATAAAAGTTAACTACTATAAAAATATACTTATGGATGGATACTTTGTGGATATGGATTAATGCAGGAATTAAATTCAACTGTGTGTTGAACTAAACTTGATTACACTTTATCTTACTCTCCACAAATGATGTTCAATCTACCTCAGTCTAATCTGGCAGCACAAGGAGTAGGCTTTGACTCAATTATGGAAAAAAGTCATTTTTCTGCTCCTTGCCGATCAAGCCACTGCCACCTTTTGTGGAGCACATTTAGCCATTTCATTCACAGCATTTCCAAACTCTTTGATAACAATCTCTGGATCTGGCAGCACAGTAGCATCACCATGAACTCCAACAATGACTTGCCCAGCATAACTAAGAATGGATAGTAACACTCCAACATTATCCTTGTGTGGAGGAAAAAACATCATAGATTTCATACGGCTGCCTTTAACAGTGAACATGTGTTGTGGACCAGGGAGATTTGAAAAAGCGCAACTTGCTTTTTTGGTCATAAATGTGTCAAGATGAGTGCTCAAGAACCGTGGACACATTTCTTGTGAAACGAAAAGCATTCCTAATGCGATGATGGGTAAACCAGACCATTTGATCTCGTTCATGCGAGCTTGTGTTTCATACAGTTGTTCCAGAATGCCACCAGTAGCTACAGCCATTTTGGTAAAGATCAATGTGGCATGGTTGTCAAAGTGAAGTTCTTTAGTTGGTGGACGAGCATTCACAGCGACAAGTGCAGTCAAGTCAGCAGGACTTTCAACACCTTTTCTCTGAAAGTACCTCCTTAGTGCCATTGTCATGCAGGCCAGCAACACATCATTGACGGTTGTGTCTGTAGCTGATTTGATTTTTTTAATCAACTCTAGGTCAAGTGCTTCACTCCATACAATTTTTTTGACTCCACTCAGATTTGGCCCATGTATTAGTGATCGGTCAGCAGGTGAGAAGAGCTGCTTTAGAATGAATCTAGGTGCTAAAAACATTGCTTTGGCCAGAAAAAGTATCCTGTTCATGGTCGAGGAGTTTTGAGTCTGTTTTGGGGGGATAACTTCATCAGGAAGTTGGTAAGTGAGAAATTTCATGTCAGAAATACCGTCAGAGAGAGCGTGTGAAATCCTTATTGCGAAAAAAATATCATTGCTACCAAAGTTTGTTGGGATGCAAACAATACACCAAGGAGATCTTCTTTCTGGCAAAGGCTGCATGCTCAGCTTGGAAACAATCGCCTCCAAGTCTTCTTTTGATCGGGGCACCTCTCCCTCCCATTTGAGCACGTGATTTTCAATCTTGAAGGATCGGTCCTCTCGGAAAAAGTACTGAAACCAACCAGGGCGAACATAGCAACGAGTTCTGTAATAGATCAATTCTCCGTTGGCTTTCTTTGCGTTAACCAGTCGTTCCCAAATAGCTTGGCGGAAAAGGTTTAGTTGTTCTTCAAGGCTGCCTTTGTGTTCTAAGCAAAACACCGCGCTGCTATTGAAGTGTTGTGTGTCTTGGGGTACGAACAAGTCATCTATGCCACTTAAATGGCGTTCACCCAACGCTATTTTCACTATGACACGCTCAGCGATCTTTAAAGAGTAAAACAACGCAGATAACAGAAGCAAAGGAGCCAAGAGAACAAGAATAACGACAAAAACCTGATGGGACAGCAGACATTGGGCAACGAACCAAGAAGTAGTCATACTGATGCAGTTACTAACTTTTTGCTGTTCTGCTCCCAGCGCCAGCTGAAGGTCCCGTATGCTTGTTAAAAGGGACAAAGCATCATTCAAGATGTGCTATTCCGCAATAAGAATGACATACCTATCCATCCATCAAAAAATCAAAGGTCATATCAATCATGTACATGTTAAACAATGCTCTTATCTGATTGATTATTGATTATTGCATGTCCACATCCGGACTTTGGTCTTGCCTATTTTGTAACCTGCTCAAATAAACTATGTATGTATGTATGTATGTGTGCAGGTATGCATGTAATCATGTTTTGAGATAAATGATGCGTGAAAATTAAGCTTGATTCACACGTACGACGCAAATGCAAACGCAACACAAGCGCATACGCAAGAAATGTTTTTTTTTTCTTTTTCTTGCGTTTGCATTTTAGCGCAACATTTGCGCTCGTGTTTGCATTTGACACGTGTAAACTTGTGTAACGCAGTTGTGTAACGCAAGGTGAAAATACTCGTTCCAAGCATCCCTGGCCCCAGTAGATGGATAGGATAAACGCTAGCCACCGAGTAAATTACTATCCATTTGGTAGCAGCGCAACTGGTTTCGCTAATACTTATCCACTGGATGTTGATTTATACCACGGATGGCGCTATCCATTGTTTGAACAACTGGGGCCAGTACGTTTTCCAACTGATTTATTTTCGAGAATCGCCTAGACGGGGAAAATTAAAAGCGATCTGATCTGTTGATTTTAATGACAAGCATCCGTTTATTGTTAAACCGCTTGTATAATTCGCACAGAAATGCCGGTTATTAAAACACTGTTTCTATCGTGAAGCTTACGGACGAAACATACATATAATGCATCAGTCAAGTCCAACTGCGCCCCCCCCCCCCCCCCCAGGGCTAACTCGCGGGAATTTGCCTTTTTATTCTTATGGATGGCAAATTCCCGGGGGCTGGGGCACTTAAGCTGTCAAATGCCCAGCGGTGGGGACGAAAGTAGAGGGCAAATGCCCCGCCCCTGGGATCGTTCCAATCAGCCATGCAACAGGTTCTATGCGTTACATCATAGATTACTGCCGTTTTCAGCGATTTAACGCCAGTTTTCATTTTCGTACGTCTGCAATAGATCGCTCCTAACTTTATAGTAAAACCTTCACAGACAAATTTTGTATTCTTTACTATTTTTTCAAAGAAACATCAGCTTTCTTGAAATCTCCCCTTCGGAAAAACGCATACTGTGTACTTAGATGGATCCCAACCATCTCTCTTGGTGAATTAATATTGGGCACATGCAAAGACCTTTTTTGAGCGACTCACCTCAACGGGAAGTGGACTTCTTGCATTCTTGGTCAGTGGTTTTGCCCAAAAGTTTGGTCAAATCGTCTCAGTATCAAAATTAAGCCACTCAGGCAAACAATTTTGGTAGCGTTAAAGCAGAAAAAAGGGAAAAGAGCACACTTCCGGTTGACGTGCGTGGCATTAAGACGGCTTTACTTAGCTCGCTTATAATATCCATCTATTTCTTTTTTTCTCTCCTTTGGCTAGAAACTCTGGCTTTTTCGGCACCTTTCCTCCTGTTTTCCTCAACTTGATGGAGATGTTCAAGCCACAGCTTAACTTCTTCTGGAACTAGAAGACATTATTTCCTTGCCAAGTTTTGGATATTGGAATCCGAAAAATTGTCATTTTTCTTGTTGTAGTCTTGAAGAATCTGACTAGGAGGCTAGGATCGTGCTGCTTTGCCATGAGAATAAAGATTAATGTAAGTTGTTAGATCTGTAACGGTATGTCCAGAACACTCGTCTCCACAGTTTTCGCAGCCAGGTCCCTTCCTCGTTTAAAAATCAGAAAACGTCGACAATTTTTCCCAGTCCTTGCTGGATAAGCCAATCCTCCACAAAGCGCTGATCTTGACTACGGAAGTTCTCCATGTTTTAGAGATATAAACCACGCGGGTTTCAAAACCCGGGGGTGCCCCCTGATTGGCTAATGCCCTGTCCCCCGGTCGCGCTAAATTAGCTAAAGCCCCACCCCCGGGACTGACAAGGCGGGCAAATGCCCCGCAGTTGCCCGGGGGAGGGGCATGGCGCAGTTGGAATTGACTGATTCATAAAGGAAATATACTACATTAAATGAACGCTGTAAAGCTGGAACGGGTTGCTTTTACCAAAATACGACATGAAAAATACAAGTTAATGCCTTCAAAGTCAGAAAACATTGCTCATTACATTTTGACATACGTACAACATGAGAAGTGTAGAGTAACGAGTCCTTCACAAACACCGCTCCAAAGGTCCAGGGGCACCCAACGACCAATTTGTTGTAAAATGTATTATTATACCCCAGTTAATGAAAATAAATGTTATTAAGGCATTTTCAGGTGTTTTTCAGTGTTGCTAGGAAAACATTATCTGTTCCTTTTTCCCAGCAAGACACACAAGAAATTTCCCAGCTAGCTAGATAAAATTGGTTGGTTTCCCAGCCAGCTGATCAAATTTATTTCCCAGCCAGGAATTCCGCGCGCTTTCAAATCCCTCGATCCAAAACGACCGAACAAAAGCGAAAAAACCGGGACAAAACAGGTTTTTTCCGCAAGCGCAATCACTCTTACCAGCCGTCGTATATTTGGGAGAGGGAAGTGGTTCTTTCTTTTTTTTTTTTTGTAGTCGTCGTCAGTCTTCAGAGTTTCTACAGCCAGCTCGGATTGAAATGCCAGAAAAAGTCAGTAATTCCCAGGCAAAACCTCTATCAATAACATAATTTCCCAGCCAGCTCATCGAAACACCTGTATTTTTGCCAGCCAGCAAGATTCCTCTGGGGAACAGATAATGTGAGGAACAGATTCGTTGGGTGCCCCTGAAGGTCCCTTGACCTATTTATCCACAATTCGCGAGAATTGAAATTTACCGTCTTTCCGTCGATCCTTTGATTATATTCTAGCTATTAACACAGCCCGGCTCCAAAGACATTATAAACGGGATATGTCACATCATTTTAGGGTGTTCAGCAAAAAATCTTTTGTTAATCACGAGTTTTATACTCGAAAATGGTAACGTGGAATTCATTTTCTAATAAAATTATCTTTACATCACACACATGATGATTGTGAACAAAAGCGACCTGCCCGCGAAACTTGAAATCGTCGGGCCGATTTTTTTCAAGATTACCTAAATGAAATCCGTTTCAATGTTGTCCATTTGTGCTGTATTTCTTTTATGTTCTGCAACAGTTTTCAGTGGTTATTGCAAATGTTTCGTTCTACTTTTTGGGCATTTTGGGTGTCATGAAATTACATCATTCTGAAGCCCACGGTATGTTCAAACTGTGAAAACAAGGCGCAAAAACCTTGTAACACAAGCCGACTATATCATTAGTTATCGACCTTGAAGTGCAAAATTCATCTGCCTTTTGGCAGAATCTTCAAAACTTACTTGTTTATCCATTCAATGCTAGTGGGACGTCTCGAAAGAACTTACCTTCAATAAACAACGTGAATTTTTCATATTCACTGTATGTTCTTCCTCAACCTCTAATCGACACCTTCAGTCTCACTCCATCACTTACACAACAAATTCCCAGGGCGCCTTTTTCCTTTAAAAGAGCGGCATTTTTGTACCAAGGCAGGTGAAAAAATATGGAAAATAGATTTTAAAAGCTTTAAGTTTCCTTTATTGTAATGTTCACTGCCTTAGCTTGATGATGCCATCACCATGTTCAAGTTTTAATATCCACAATAACGAGGTCAGATCCATTTTACGGTTTACATTTCCTCAGAGTGAAATACTTGAGTGTGTGGATTATAGCAGAGCGTACTAAAGTTGTTGTAGTTCTCGCGAATTGTGAATAATTCTGGTTCCTGGTTTCCGGATTTCGGATTCCGGCTTTTATTACTGCCCCTTCTTCGCTGCTGACGAGATCTTCCGGTTATCGGGCTCGGGCGGGAGTCTCATTTGCGGAAAATTCAATCTAAAAACAAATCGGTCTATGAAAACGCCGTGACAGGAATATATGGGAGTTGCTCGTTCCTATTCATAGGCTCCTGCCCTAGCTTAGCAGAGGTCTCTTTCCTTTTGCGTTCGCTGGGCTCACGAGAACAGAAAAACAGACCTCTGGCTGCCATGGGAAACTCACTTTGATGCAACTGCCGTCCCTCCCGTCCTCAACCCATGATACGTTTGCTGACTGTGACTTAAGCCCGTTGTGTCCCGCACATTCCTTTACAGTGATACCTCTGTTGTTAAGTTGTGTTGTTAAGTTAGCCCACACAACATCAGGGTTTTCGTTTGCGGCAAGAGGCCGGACCTTTCGTCCGGTCGTTTCCCATCCTATGTCAGGGGCCCATGGGTTCCTGCCCATGTCCAATACTTGATTGCCAATATTTGAGGGGTTTGTTTTATTTTTCATTATCATTATATTTTTTTAACTTACTCTTTAAAGAGAATTTGATTGAACTCCAGACCCCCCCTAGAAAGGCACCTCCTGGCATGCCCCCAGACCGCCCTAGAAAGGCACCTCCTAGCGCCAAAAAATGTCACGTCTTGTGCTTTCAGAAATATGTCCGCTTCTTTACATAACTTTCGAAAACCTTGCAACATGAAGTATCCCGTGAGGATTCGGTCGCTAAGTAACCGCCACGCATACTCAGCACAGTGAGTTTCGACCTATGGTAGAGGTCCCTTTTCCTGTATTCGTCAGCCCAGCGAAAGCAAAAAGAAAAGAGATCTGTGCGAGCGGGGAACGTGATAATGTACACACCATGACTGCTAACATCCGTGACTTTATACGTCTGCATCAATCAAGATGCGAGTGATGCGAGCACTTCTTACATGAGGAGGAGAACACCACTTGAATTAAAGAGTGAGGAATCGTGTCGTCGTAGGCAGGGTAGGGAGGGAGCGGGGGAAAAAAAGGCCCTTTGCATGACCGTGTCACGTAACCTTGTCAACTATAAAAAATTTTCGTGGTACAAAAAAGATGCCAGAAATAGCAAGAGCGTCATGAAATTTGTAAGAAGGTCAATTTTGAGGCCACTGGCATTTATGTGAGAGATCTTACAGTGATTTTGAATTGATGCTTAAAAAACGCCATGTTGTAGCATGGCACTTTTTCATGCTGCTAATTGACCGGGTGAAATGGCTGAGCGCATGCGTGATGTGTTGGCCACACCGGGTTGGTGTTTGTGTCACCTTGCTTTTTTCGTCGTAATTGAAACATTTACTGAAATTTATATGAAATAAAAGGTAAAGTCTCTTTTACGAGCCTAGAAAAGCCCATCACTTCCCCCCACCCCCCCCCCCACACACTGGATGGGATGCTAGTCTATTGCAGCAAGAGAAAATGAGGGGACAGAGAGGGAGGCTCCCGGTCCAGCCCTTGGGATATGTCATGTCCACGAAAGTTATTTTTAGACGAGGGGAAGTCTTTGTTCTAGCGGAAGTCTGTCTTCCGAGACGTCCGCCTGCAGGCCAACCTCGGGCTGATGTTTGAAAGAAAATAAATATTCATCAGCCTTCCACGTACGCCGCCATTTTCTCTTTTCACTAAGAACCTGAGAGCGAGGCAAGACTCTATGCGAACGTCTCGGAAGACAGACTTCCGCTAGAACAAAGACTTCCGCTCGTCTAAAAATAACTTTTGTGGACATGACATATCCCGGCCAACGCCCTGAGCCTCCCTCTCTGTCCCCTCATTTTCTCTTGATCGCAGGGATAACCCCCAGCATTTTCGCCGGTACCCATTTATACACCTGGGTGGAGAGATGCACGGTGAGAGTAAGGTGTCTTGCCCAAGAACACAACACAATGTCCCCGGCCAGCACCCGACCCCAGACCACTCGATACGGATTCTCTTTTATTATTCCACTATCGCGCCTGTTTACCATATTTGGTCAAGAGAACGCGCAAAATATGAGCCGGTAATACACTGTAATGTCCCGATTTGACCGGTTTAGAACGGGACGAGAAACGAGAGAAAATACGGACGAAACGGGACTCTGAGTTTTTCAATCAAAGAAATTATTTCCGATACGATGCAAAGCCTGAGGATTTAGCTTGTTATCGCTCGTCACTCGTCATTTTGTTTATCCAATCAATTAAAGGACATTTGGCTGGCTTTTTGTGCTATTTACATCGTTCACACGCGCCCTGAAGGACAAATGATGCATTTTTTAGAAACACTCTTACTATACAATTGAAGCAAATAACACCTTTTTTTTAGTGGAATAATAAATGTCGATGGTTTAACATATAATACTCGCGGACATTTTGCTCATTGCTCGTATTTTTCCTCGCCCCTTCGGGGCTAGGAAGAATACTACGCAACTCGCAAAATATCCGCACGTATCCTAAACCATAGCTGGTAACAGGTCACCGCTCCCTTAGTACAAATCTTTCCCTCCAACACCCCTTGGACTTGACAAAATTCTTTGGATGAAACCTCACGCTCCTCGAGTCTGGGGAGAGGTGGAGCAAAAGATCTGTACTACAATGGGAGTGGTGACTTGCCAGCAACTGATCATTTGGGTGCACGGCTGATCGTCACAAGAAATGTTGACAGAAGACGAAAATGAAATTTTGTGGCAAATTGTCCTTCGCAGAGTGGATAGCAAGACTATTTTCTTGAATAGATGTTCGATAGACTCTTCGAACATGTCGCTGGCCGAGTTTGAGGAGGCTTGAAGGATTTTGGCTACAAATTTTTGGCTCGATTTCTCGGTTTCCTTGGCCGATCTCGTGAGCGTTACCTAACTTATCTCTCTTTTAGAGATAGGTCTTCGGTTGACGATATCTCGTGAAATAGAGGACAAAATGGCACCAAATTACCAAAGAACGACCACAAAGAGACAACAGACAAGTAAATGCAACATTAGTGTTTATTTCTTTTACTAAGCCTTTTGATTTGTATCGACTAAAACTCGCCATACAAGCTCTCTGAATTCAAAACACAACACGGAGCTTGGGCTACCTGTGGCAAAAGAATATATAGAGGGAAAAGAAGAGGAACCAACAACCACCTAAATTGCTCTTAATTGACACAGAAACGGTACCAGAAAGAAAGGCACACAAGACTGAAGCAAGGTAAGGTATTTTTTATTTTAAATCGTAAACATTTTTTTGAATTTTGAGAAAAACCGTTTTCCCCATACAAATCCTTATATTTTTTCTCTTGTATAATACAGTACAGTACAGATACACATACATCGAGGTTGACCTACCTGTGGTGTAACCAAGAGAGGATGAAGTAAGAGAACGGATCCCCATCATAGTTTTTCAAAATCTATTTCAGTTTTCGCGAAGCTATTTCAAGTTCTTGTTCCCGATGCAGCATAAATTTAAAATTTCATTACATAATTACAACTGGTCAATCAGGTGCATCTCTAAAAATGACTGCATAGGTGAAATTAGATATTAAAAAACTACCAGTATTATTAGAAGCCGACCAGGTATGGAAAGAAAAGGAACTTTATTTAAGTGTCTAGTTGCTCTAGTGCTGGAGCACTAATACACCATTTTACAGTTGTAGCTAAGTTACCTGGCCTAAGAATGGAAGCGAGGTTGCTGGTGACCATGTTTTGATACAAACCTTCGTGCTTTTGCTGAGCAAACAACTGTAAAATGGCCTATTGGGGACAATGTAAACTGAAATTAACAATTAACGCAAATCAAGTCAAATGTTGGTTTTTGGGGGATCCGTTCTCTTATCTCTTGGTGTAACCTCAATCCACAAGACATTTGCATTGGATGACTGCAATTTTGGACAAAACTCTTTGGAAAATTCTGGTTTAAATATCATCGGACATGGGCTCAGAAAAAGTCTATTGGTCCCCCGCCCCTCTCCCCTATACCAATGTTAGACATTTCTAAACCAACATGGGATCAGAGGGAGGGGGAAATTAGGGAGAACTTAATCTTTTATCACACAGAGAAATAATATTATTAGGGAATGATCATTTCATATAGTGCTGTGCCACATTTCCCCAACAAGTTTTGTTGGTGGGTCTATAAAAGTAAACATCAAGACTGATCACAATTTTCTACTAGACTACAGTCTACAGTAAAGACTGTTCACAATATTGTAATCAACTTCATTTGTGAACACTTTATTTTAATTATGATAACTTTTCTAAAACACAATCAAGCAGGAGCGAGACAGCCACTGATAGACCACTACAGAGCAGTGTCTAAGTTTCCTAAACAACAAATGAGCCTTTTATTTGATCTGTACTTTTTTGCTTTTCTTACTTCACTTAACAGCCTCACAAAAGCACCTTTTATGTCATAGAAATACTGAAAATGGTACTGAAAACCTAATAAATGTAGCTGTTTTTATAGCCCATTTTATCCAAACAACTGTAACTGTAAAAATATAGACCTATCCTAAAACCTGAAAACAGACATTTCCAAATAAAATCTTAACTGAAATTAAACAATTTTCACCCCTTTTATTGTACCGATAATTCTTAAATCTTTAGTTTTCCCTCCTGCCTCCGGATAAGGGTACGGAGGATTAATGTAGAAATTTACTCTAATGTAACTGTCTTGAACTAAATTTGATTACAGTTGATCACAATCTACCTTTTAACCTGGCAGCACAAGGTGTAGGCTTTCACTCAATTATAAAAAGAATAATAATTATTATTATTGCTACCTCCCCATCAAGCCACTGTCATTTTTCTGAAGAACACATTTAGCCATTTCATTCACAGCATTTCCAAACTCTTCGACAATAATCTCTGGATCCGGCAGCACAGCAGCATCACCATGAACTCCAACAATGACTTTCCCAGCATAACTAAGAATGGACAGTATCACTCCAACATTATCTTTGTGTGGAGGAAAAAACATCACATACTTCATATGCCTGCCCTTAACAGTGAACATGTGTTGAGGACCAGGGAGATTTGATAAAACACAACTCGGTTTGTTGGTAATAAATGTGTTCAGATGAGTACTCAAGAACCGTGGGCACATTTCTTGTGAAATGGACAGCATTCCTAATGAGATGAGGGGTACACCAGACTGTTTGAGTTCATTCATGCGAGCTTGTGTTTC
>NC_090892.1:11521350-11523850 GCF_036669925.1 Montipora capricornis
GGAAACTCCTCATATGGGCAGTACACAGTTCGATTACCCAATCACATAACTGCATTTCCAATGACGTCAAAGCGAACTTTCCAGAAAGTTCCATAGAGAGATGACACTGTTTGCATCCGCGCTCGCTAAGCCAATGAAACTTAATTCGCGCTCGTTTGTTTTTGTTCGATAAGCCAATTTTTAAATGTTTTGCACTTTTGTTTACGTTCTGTTTTTACGTTTATTTTTCAAGGTCATATGAAAGTCGCTCTAATGCGCTGCCGTCACACTGTGCAACTGCTTAAATTGCTTAACCAACTGCGAAAAAAAGCTAATTTTCGTTCACCTCGCACGGGATAAAGTTGAAACCAATTGACCAACTCCCATCAGGCTTGATAGCTAGGTTCGTAGAGCAAGTGCAGCGTAAGTACACCTTCATCACAAAATTAGAGAGCTTTATATTCTAGGTCGAGAACGACTACGAGTACGAGATTTTCTCATAGAACAACGGTGAGTGCGCGCAAAACAGCGTCAATTTGGCGGGAAAAACGTGACACCGTCGTTATTTTAGTAGGAGGTTTTACGAAAATGTGGTCGTGTCCAAACAAGTCAACAACACGCGCTGTAGCAGTTTTGGCACTTTTCGATCAGGAAAAGGTGTTCAGTTACCAGCAATAAGAATAACTGAGCAACCTCCTCTGCTAGCAAAGAGTAAGATTAATCGACCGGGTTATAAATCTTTCAAGCATTTTTGCTAAAAACGGGAAGTCAAATCTCGTACTGGTTCTCGCCTTTGTCCCAGTATCTAAAGGTCCCTATAATCCTGTCAAAGATGACGCTAAGAAACTGTATGACAGCCTTTACAGCACAACCATCAATCTAAGCCTCGGAATACCAAAACAATATTATGATCCAAGAGACCATTTTTTGTAGCATGGAACCTCGTTCCCAAGGGCTTTTTGCCCCCCTAGGAATGAGTTTGTGTAACATGATCTAATATAATTACCCAAGTGTATGCAATGCGTTTCTGATTTTCTGTCGTTCATTCAGGTCCGCTCCGCGGGCATCCTTCTCTTTGGGTAGGTATGCGGACGAATACCTAGATAGAGACGTAATTCAATACAGTGTACATACATGTCAGCCACACGGCTGAATTACGTATAAACAGCTACAATAATGAATAAGTTTATGATACTTAGTATATGGAATACTTCTAACGAACCTCTCATTTGCCTCTCGCAAACTTGACCTGAAACCTTCGAGTAGACCATTGATAACCACAGCAATTCTCACTTCAAACTTGCTGTAAAAAAGAAGTTTAAGTAAACTCGGAAATGATCAACATGTCAAGCAAAATGGATTCTTTGGTTTTAATTTGAAACGTTATTCATTAGAAAACTCAAGCCTTTTTTAAATATTCAAGAAGATTCCATTCGTACTAAGCTTCGATTCAAGTTGTTTGACTTGCAGTATTGTGCTTTTCGTATATATAGTCAATTTCAATTTTTTACTTTTACGTTAGGATAGCGTCGAGACGTCGTCGTTTTCTAAACACTTTTAGCTTTCAGTATGTTTAAAATATTTACCGCAGTTTTTTTATAACGAAATAATAATAAAAAAATAGCAAAAGCAATAGTCCAAATAATCAACTTATTCAATTCTCAAGCATGAAGAGGTGAGCACAAGTGTTCTAATAATTACAGAGACTGCAAGTCGACTTAACCCAATCCCTCCTGAGACACTTATAGATTTCGCTCTTTCTAACGCCAGACGATTTTACTCTTCAGCTTTAGAAGGAATCTAGGTGCTATAAACATTGCTTTGGCCAGAAAAAGCGACCTGTTCATTGTCGCAAAGTTTTGAGTCTCTTTTTGGGGGATAACTTCATCAGGAAGTTGGTAAATGAGAAATTTCATTTCATATCAGAAACACCGTCAGAGAGAGCGTGTAAAATCCCCATCACGAGAAAAATATCATTGCTACCAAAGTTTGTTGGGATGCAAGCAATACACCAAGGAGATCTTCTTTCTGGCAAAGGCTCCGTGCTCAGCTTGGAAACAATCGCCTCCAACTCTTCTTTTGACCGGGGCACCTCTCCCTCCCATTTTCAATCTTGAAGGATCTGTCCTCTCGGAAAAAGTACTGAAACCAACCACAGCGAAAATAGCAACGGGCTTTGTAATAGATCACTTCTCCGTTGGCTTTCTTTGCATTAAACAGACGTTCCCAAATAGCTTGGCGGAAAAGTTTGACTCGTTCTCCAACGCTGCCTTTGTGTTCTAAGCAAAACACTGCGTTGTTATTGAATTTAGTTTTGTCCTTCCAGGGGTACCCACAAGTCATCCATGATACTTAATTAAATGGCGTTGACCCAGCACTAATTTCACTATGATGCGCTCAGCGATCTTCAAAATGAATAACAATGTAAAAAACTGAAGCAAAAAGACTGATGATAACGAAAAAAACCTGATTGGAAAGCAGACATTGGACAATGAACCAAGCACTGGACAGCAAAGCCACC
>NC_090892.1:11536350-11543850 GCF_036669925.1 Montipora capricornis
CATCAACTCCGACATTAAATTAAACTATAATATAAACAGGCCATCTTGGCCTACATCCCCAGATAAGCTTTCCAGCTCTGTGCCAGTTAGGCTGCCAGTTAGGCGGGGGATCACCAACTCCTACGTACATTATAAATAAAATACAATATAGCTTAGAGTACAAATACAAGAATAAAACGGACAAAAGCCTTAAAACTAGCAGAGCTGAGCAACCACTAACAAAGAAAATGCGGTTCGAACGGAGGCCAGAAAAAACCTGCCAGAAAAAACCCCTGTGGGGAAAAAAGAAAATGTGCAGGAAATCTGGGTAGGAACCATGGCTCAAGCTCCAAGCGATTAGAAGCCCATCCTACGAAGGCTTTACAAGAATGAAATTAGAATAGCCGATTCAACCAGACTGGATGCATGATACCAGGAAAAGAAGGAACTAAGCAAAGAAAAAATTAAACGAAACGAAACGAAAGAACGCGGTTGGTTCTGAAGCCTAGATGACAGCCACGTGTTATACTCGGTCTTATATACCCCTGAAACCCTACCCATGATACCCCGGCCTGTAACCCAGGCCCATGTTGTATCTCGTGCCGACAAAATAGTTATTTCAGCCTTGTTCGCTTGCTCACCCGTCAGAAATAACATTTGTTCCAGTTAGCTGCGCAGATAGATAGTAATGAGAGTGCAGTGATGCGGAAAGCCTTTGTTCGGTAAAAGGTACTTGATAAGAGGTATGTGTCCGGGGGTAACTCTTTATATAACTTGGCATGTTCGAGTTCCCGTATCACCACGCAAAGAAATCCTAAGAAACTTTGCGGATTTACTCAACTCTACAAATTCATGTATGGAGCTGGTTTTTTCGTCTATCGAAAAACACGAAATGTCGTCCAAAGTTCGTGCCATCCTCACATTGATCCATTGAACAAACAGCTATCAAGAGGAAGCTAAGAATAAAAAAAAATTATTTTTCAAGGGGAGTTGGCGCCGTTTGTTTTGCCACCCACTAAAATCATGACCTTTCACTGAGGAATCGGTCAAGTGGATTGGATGGCGCCATATAGTTAGTGGTAGTCTACCAGATGTCAAATGAAAAATGCCGAGCGAGAATGTGGCTCTACCAGTCACATACCCATAACTGAATTACGAAATGCACTCGAGTTCATGATATTTCGGAAGATATAATTCCTCTACTTGTAAACAAAGATAACACATTGGTTATATACGTGGTTTTAATGAAACTCTTTCAAAAGGCCGTATCGTTATAAGAAGGCTCACCAGGACTTGAAGAAGTTTTACTGAACTAAAAAACAACTCTACGTTCTCGAAGACGTCCTCGCCTTCCATACTTAATTTTTCCTATTGTCCTTCTACACCATGAATTGGGGGGGGGGGGGGGCTGACAGGACTACGACATGATTTACGATTGTTGTGTACGTCAGAAAAAATGTCGTAGCATTTTAAAACATGTTTTAGAGCGGTTTTCAATTGAGTGTCGACAGTAATTAGCGAATTACTTTGGTTTTGCATTTACTTCACTCAGTGATTGGTTCAAAGTTTGCGCGCCAGTTTTTCAACCAATCAGAAGTGAAACCATTACCAATCGTGGCTCACGCGTGCACATTTTCCCGCGCTTTGTGTCAGCTACGTGTAATTACTTTCAGTTTTGATTGGTTTACCGGATTGTCTCCGTCCTTTTTGATTGGCCAAAGTAATTACTTTGGTTTTGGTTTTACGACACTCATTTGAAAACCGCTCTAAAACGCTGCGACAATCGTAAGTCATGTCGTGGGCCTGTCGTGAGCTTGTCGCATGCGACAAAAATCGTACCGTATAAATCGGCCCTTAGATGCGTTACTTCTCTGAACGCTTGCTTGACATTGCTGCTTTTTTCAGTCTTTTAACGTTCAGAGTACCATGAAAGAGCATAATGAGTAAAAGGACTGGGAACAAAAACAACAACTGCATTGATGACAACAAAGCCACTCACGAATTTAAGTGTGTTTATTTGAAATATCACAATCGGAATTTTTGGAATCTCACCATCAAAACGCCTCTGCCATCTTTCGAATACTTCACCAAAGAAACGCTCAAAAGCATGACTCCTAAATAAAAAAATAGGGATTCGCATAGAATCCGGATCGCAAATAAAAATCCTGATCCGTTGCGTTATATATACCCTTAAGAATGGATTCTTGGTATTCAAAACTCTTTTATATTTTTGAATAAAAGGCAAAATCTGTTTTATAATTCATCTGCATACGAGTCTTTCCATGAAAGAAGATTACGTCGTTTTGGTCCGAAAAAACCGACCAATCAGTTCTATACCGATTCGGATTTCCACGAAGAGACGCAGCAGGCTGAATGGCCACCTGTTCTTCTATTACGGGTCATGCACGATTCAAAGCTTTTGTTGTAGTGCGAGTGGAAATATTTTCAAAAATGTTATCTCGAGCAGAAACTCACAATTGACAAGAAAAAGAATGCAATTACTTTTCTTTAGAGGGTCCCATATGGATTGCGTAAAATATTGTGCCAGATGAGCTCATGATTGGTCAGCAACCATTCCATATGAACGATGTGGCCCACTCCTTCCTTCTCTTCAAGTCGAGCTCTTCGTACTTTTACTTGTTCAAGGGAACGCTTGCCAAGGCTACGTGTAAAACTTGAAGCCTGCTTTGTCTTTTTAGGTGTGTTGTGTGGCAGAGGCAATAACCCATTTCTCAACCATCGCTTTCTTGTGAGCTTTTTCTTTGAGCATTGCCTCAACTTTTAAGTCATCTTTGGTTAATTTGTTGTTTAAAATTCGGCATTTATCAGCAATGTCACCCCTGCCCTTTAAATCGACCACTTTTACGCTGGGACAATCCTTGTCAAATGCTACAAACACTCGCTTAGTTTTGTCTCGGCCAGTTAAATTTGGCAAGCTCTTGCAACACTCGTTGTCAACTGAAGGCAAGAAAAGTGGATCCGCTGGTCCCTCGAATAAGCTACCAGTGTTTGAACGAATAACCATTGCGCTGTGTCTACGCGGCATCAGATTTGGCGTGACACAGTTTGCTCGATTCGTGACCTGATTCTCACTTCCAAGAAACGTTTCCTCGAAAGCAGAGTTCAGTTGCGTGACCACTCTTGCGGCCAGGTACTCGTTGGAGGCTGTATGCATTGCAAGATTTTCTGAGGATAGCAATGGTGAACGAGATTTGCTTGAATCAGGCGATGCTCTTTCTGGCAAAGGCGCAATCCGCGGTACTTGTCTTTCAGGAGAACCAGGATCCCATCGCTTTTTTTCTTCATTTTTCTTTGATATTTTAGTACTATCCATAATTCTTCTGCCACTGACGATTTCATCTTTTAAAGATTCAGATTCGTTTTCGCTGGGTGGTGACAAAATGCCGGGAAATTTCGAGGGAAGTTGAACTTTACAGAATCGCCCTGACAGCGTGGGACGTTCCGTCGTTACGTTTGACTGTGCAGACGAATTACTTGTAATCGGAAAAGAACCTCTTCTCCGTTTTGTGGCAGCTGTTAATCGGGGAAAATGTGAACTCATTAGATCAGGTGACAGTGTTATGGTGTTTGAGAGTTTAGTGTCTTTTTTGTCGTTCCACACTTCAGGCGGAAAATCTGCAGTAAGATGGTATTTGTTGTTTAGTTCCCAAGCAGATTTACTTGTCAATTTTACGCTTCTCTGAGATTCAGAATTTATTCCGGAATTCTCTATGACCCTGTTTGGGATAGTTGAATCCTTCGACTCAAAATTACCCATCAGCTTCATGTGTTCCTTATTATTAGGCCAGTGACCTTTTGGCTGAGAGACTGGCTGTAACCCATACGACTCACCTTCAGCTAAATCTAGATTGAGATTTCTCCCTGTATTTATACCTTCTTTTGCTTCTAATATTCGCCCGATTTCTTCATCGCTGCAGTTTTCCAAAGTCTGAACTTTGTGGACATTTTTTAAGATCCTCTTTTCGAACAAGCCCAAAGGCACCCATGATGAAAGTCGAGAATCAATAGAGCAATAATCGTCATCGCCGTCGTTATCTTGGTTCAACTTCATCATTCGAAAGTCCTTGCAGATAACAGTGTCCCGATCTTGAAGAATTTTCTCCTTGCGTTTGGTATTTACAATTTTCTCCTGGGTTCCCGAACCAACTCTGTGCATCAAATTCTTTTTCTTTTTATTTATATTTGAATCTGTTATTCGAGGTTTCTCTTTTCCCTTTCCTTTTGATACGAAATACATCATGGCATTTCCTCCTTCAACAAGGATTCCCTTCCTTTGCATTGACATTGAGCGAGGCACTGTAACCTTAGATGAACCTACTTCTCTAGATCTGTGGTCGTCTTTTCTCGACATTCCACTTTACGTCTAGTCTCGTGCAAATCTGTCGTACTAGCTTGTTAAGATGTCAATATTCCCTACTTTGGACAAGTGGTGATTTTTGCGTTCATCAATTGTGCAAATGAACCTCACTGCGCCCTACAATTCAGATACACATATTATATATACCACTGGGGATCCTAAATCGCTAAGCCAGCATAAGCAAGTTTTGCGATATTTTCCCAGCTTTCGCGTGTTTCTGCTATTAGTCAATTAAACCGTCAGAATCCTTGTTGACTCCGCACTGTTAAGATAGGGTTGTGTTCCAAATGGATTTCGTGTCTCCACTGTTGACCAAGACTTCAATAAAAGTCATTTGTGGACAGTCATTGCAGGTGCTCTGAATTCGGCCGGCTCCTGACAGATTTCGAACAGTAGCATTGGTTGGGTTCCTATTACAGCCAATGGCAAACTTCCTTTTTTGGCTTTATTTTTTTTGAAGCATGCGAGAAAATTCATAATTCTTTCATTTTGTTATCCCACCGTTATTGATCTCACCTCGAAAGAATAGGAAATACAGAGTTTCCAGCTCTTGTCGGATGCAAATTTAACACTGAAATTTCTTGTTTATTATCTGATAATGAAGTTCCTCTTGTCATAAATTATGTAGACGTTTAAAGAACACCATCGTGTAATTAAGCGCAGAAAGCGACTAAAAAAACAACACCATTCGTAGATAAATGATTTTCGGAAAAAGACACCAAAATGTGAAAGCAATTAAGGAGTATTGATCAAAAGCTGGATGGTTTCTGTTATTTTCCGTCAGCCATGGGAAGAAAAATGGTTCGTGCAATGTATTATGCAGACAGCCGTCCCGAATTACTCTTCATAACACGCCATCTGTATTTCGCAACTTGCATATATTTTCTTTGTGCCTTATAGTGGAGGGCGATTAGTTAATAATATATTATACACCACAGAGTTAGCCTAAGCATCATCCCTTATTTTTGTGTCAAAAAGAAATCTCGTTCTTTTCAATACTTCTAGAAATGCCATATCAATCATGTATTCAGAAAGTTACCATCAAAGTGTTTATTTTATACTATACAGAATATCGCGTTTCTGGTTGGTCAATGACGAATATAGTGGGCAATATGGACGTTGCTATGGAAACACAGCAATTGGGTAATTTTGTTGGGAAAACAAAAAACAATAAATAAGAAATCGTAAGAACTTGCTCGTGCATTTCACGATTTATGGTCATTCGTGATGTTTTGAAATTTCTTAAATTGTACGAGGAGCCGTACTTTCAGATCATCACTCATGCCCGTAAGTATAGCTAATCACATGCTTTCGAGTGCAATTTGGAATGAATATGCACTTGTCTACGAGCTCGTGCAATTTTGGTCGTCATTGAAAAAATTTACGCGTGCTTATTTATTCCAAATTGCACGAGAAAAATCATGTGATTAGTTATTAGTATAAATACAAAGGTGATTATACAAAATCGCGCGCTCTCATTGGCTCGCTATCTCGGATTATCAGCCGATAATCACCTCGACGGACAAAATGGCTGCCAGTAGTCGTTTTGCCACTGTAATTAAGTGAAGGCGATTTCGCGTTGAAATGTTTTTTTTTTCTCTTTTTTGAAATAATCACCTGTGTATTTACACTAAAACAATTATTCGCCTCAGGCTCAGTGATTATCGGTAAATATTCACCGTTCAAAAACTCATTAATAATTCATGAGCTTAACAGCTTATCAAAACACCAATAAAACGTCACGTGGATGAGCTTTATACCTGATAAAACACTCGTAGTTAGTATTCTTTATATAAAGAATACTAATAAGCCATAGCTTGTTTTTCTTGTATGTTAATATTCACCTCTCACAATTTGAACCATTGTTTTGAGTCTAGAGGGACACGCTCTTTGTGGAATGTTTTTGAAGCGCGCCGTTCAAAAAACTCGCAGCACGTGTTTATAAAACACCCCTGCTCGTTTTTTAAACATTACATAATCACTTCGCCTTCGGCGAATAATTGTTAAATAACATACATGAAAAATTTCGAGATGGTTAAGCTGAAGAAACGCACGCATATCACGCAATCAGGGAAAAATGGCGCCATCCATGGCGCGCGCTTGATTTGGAAACAAAACATTTGATTGGTTCTGACCAAACCTATTGTTTATAAACCAATCGTAATCCAGAATTTCGATGTGTAATTTGCACTGGTATTACACTTTTTGAAGCCTGCCGCACACAGTGAGGAAAGAGCTGAGCAAACCACAGGCAGCCCAAGCCTGGTACACGATTTATGGAATATACTTTGCAAGCAGCCGAGGTAAAACTGGGTCGAGACCGGCGTCTGTGACTTGACTTGTTTCCATTAAGCATGTCGCGTCAGTGATTTTACGGCATCGGTGTACAGCAGTTTTGATTCTTTGTCTTCTTTCTTAATACTGAATCACGACTTCTTTAAGGAAGACAAGAGATGTGCTTTTTCAGAGCTACGATCAAAGATTGATTTCAGAGGATGAACTTATTGTTTTTTTGGCTCAGTCCTCAATCCAGTTACGATCGATAATCCTGAAATGATTCTGAATGTAAAGCAAAGTTCAGATCTGCCAGTGTTAGCTGAGTTGTCCAATCCATTTGGTACATTTCTGTAAAGGAAAGCAAATGACAAATAAAAATGAAGCGTTCCAAAAAGAAATTTTGAGTTGACGGTCATATATTAAAAATTTTCAAAATTTAACATGGTCTGTTTGGAAACCTTGTCTTAACATTGCCAGCGCATGAAAATTTAAGACCACAGAGAAAAAACACAAGCACATGCAAAAGGATGTATCAAGGAAAACAAATATTTTTCGAAAGAGACTTACTCTAGGTTTTTTGGCAAGACTGAGTCTCGGGGTCTGCAGCGCTGTTGTTCATCAGCCGGTAGAACTGACAAAGAAGAGTTTCTTTCATAAATAATAGGAATTAGAAAGTTGATTGTCCAGCATCAGCAAGAAAACAACAAAAATCAATATTAAAAAAAACGGAGTTATTGCACCTAAAATGAACTTACCGTCCTTCTCGCGGAGTTTTAGCAAAGACGACGGCTACAGCAACGAAAACGTTAGTACAAAATATAACTTAGCGCTATCGCAAGTATTTCGCGATTAATCCGTCTTGTTCA
>NC_090892.1:11553850-11573850 GCF_036669925.1 Montipora capricornis
TTCTGACCATACTGGTAACAAACCAACATCGTCTTGGGAAGTGGTGAATGAATTTAGCTGTTATCCTTGTTGGCTAAATATTCTTGAGATGTTAGTGTAAATGAGCAGAGCACCATAATTATATACATGTAAGTGGTGAAGTGACCAATTTTGTCCTACCCCCTTGCCCCCGGGACATGCAAGATAACTTAAAACTAGAAGTTGCCAATAGCAGGTAATATTCTGAACTTGCGACTATGAATGAATGAAGAAAGCTTGGTAAGGATAGCAAGGAAGTGGATGTTGTGGTTCCAATTGTTTCTGGGTTTAAAATTTTCAAACCAGTGCAATTTTGAGTTTTCTTTGTCTAATGTTCATTATCATAATCAAAAACAAAGGATATCAATAATTTGCTTGTTTATCCATGGCAATCCTTAAGAGCATGCAGGAGCTTGTTCAACACATGCCCATGCATTCTGGATCGAATTGGAATTTGGCAGTGTTGGTTTTTCTGGAGAGGGGAAAACCGCAGAACCTGGAGTAACACCTCTCGGAGCGAGGAGAGAACCAACAACGAACTCAACGTTCGCACATATGACTCTGGGACCAGGAATCAAGCCTGGGCCACATTGGTGTGAGGCAAGTGCTCCCACCACTGTACCACCCCTGCTCCGCTGCTCCCCAAATTAACAAAAGGAAAATAACAATTGAACTGGTTTTAAAAAAATTGAACCAGGAGAAATTTCGAACCGTAACATGTGTAAACTATTGTACTTGGGAAATAGTGTCGATCTGTAATTTTGTTTGACAGTGGATGTTTTTATGATGTTTAGGTCCGTGTCATATTACCTGTTACATTTACCATTATGAGTGACTGGTTGTTTGCATGTGTTTCAATAAGTACTTCATTTGATTTGTTTGCATCAGTGAGTGATTGATTTGAATTTATGATGAGGTGGCAGTGTCTCAGCATTTGGTATATACATGTAGTTTGTTGTTCAAAAGCTTTAAATACATGTACATGGTGTCTCCTTCTATCAGTATCTCATCCACAGTACTTTTTGTCCACTATAACAAACTGAAAGACTCTTATTGTAAAAGCACCAACAAATATTTTACTGTTTGACATTACAAAGGAACACTTACCAAGTAATTCTGGAAATAAAAATTAATTAATTATTTACTTTGATGTGTAGTTCTACATCGTCATGTATGTGTCTGAAGTAGGCATACTGTAAGTAATCCTTCTGCTCGTTTATAAAAGCGAAAATACATGTAGTGTTGCTGCTCAGGACAATTCCACCCTTCCCAAGGTCCCTGTCCTCTCTCTTTCCCGAAGATGTGACTTGAGTTGCCTGTGAGGATAGAAACGTGTATACATGTACCATGCATCTGTTAACAACTGTGGCTTGACAATAATTATTGGTGGGAAAAAAAGTTAAAACCGCTGCCTTACACAAGAAGTGCTGTTACAGACACAAAAATACTACATTGTTTATTATACACTCAGGTACCTCAGTCTGCTGACGTTTTATCTTTAGTTATTGACCTGCTTATTGTTGTTTATAGGTGTTACAGACCACTCAGACCAACTCTGCGTTCAGAGGATGGGATGGTTAAAGCTTTCTCAAACAAGACATATCATGGATTTGGCACAAGATCTCGGGGAATATGCATCTGGAATATCTTTGAGAGGAGCCCAAATTGTTTTGCAAGTCATTTGACAGTTTTAAAATATGCTGGGCTTGTAGCTGTTGGAGGATTGGTCTTTCGAAAGAAGATTTCCCATGCATATTGTGGCTTAAAATTGAGTCATAAATCTTCTCGTCACCTCACAAACAAACAGCATTGTGATGGAATGAAATCACAGCCAAAATTTGACTTTAAGGAATTCTGGAAGTTCTTGTGGCCAGATCTATGGCTTCTTATTTTAGCTGGGTTAAGTGCTTTTGCTGTTGCCATGGTGAATATTGAGCTTCCATTGATGCTGGGGAACTTGGTAAACGCCGTGTCAAGTTTAACAACTGGAGAGCACAGCACCGATGTTTTTGAAGTATTGAGAGAGCCAGCTATAAAGCTCATTTCAATTTATGGAGCTCAAGCAATTCTTACTTTTGCTTACATCTCTTTTCTTTCTTGTCTTGGAGAGCGATTTGCTGAGAGATTGCGCAATGAATTATTTGCATCCCTTATTCGTCAGGATATTGCCTTTTTTGATTCTCATAAAACTGGAGAACTTGTGAACAGGTCAGTTAGAATCCTGTCATTGCATGTGTGTGCTTTTGCAGTTTCTTCACCATCAACTGAAAGCTAGACTAAGTGTGATCTAGGAGTGTGTACAGTGCCCAATTATCGGCTGTAATGTAAGGCTGCAGTATGTTATGTCAGATACTCTAACCATAAGGCTAGGTTGTTTCAACCTCTGATTTAGCATTATTTTCTAGCCTTCTGATTGGTTTACTCGATCTCGGTCATCAGCTCACTGTACTGTATCACCTACAGTACTTAACCCAGTTGTTAACACTTGTTCTGTTCTGTCGTTTCGTTGGTTGTGTTTCATTGGCCCTGAAAAGCCCCTATGGGGAGCGGTCAATTAAGTATGTATTGTATTGTATGTAATTATCCAACACACGTTCATGGAATAGTTCTTAATTTTAATTTTAATAAAGAAAGTGACAGAAATGATTGAGAAGGCTCTCTTGGACTCTGTTTATCGACCTCACGCGAAAATTTCTCAAGGTTCAAAGTACACTTCAAGGGTTTGGAAGTGCTCTGTGATTGGTCTACATATTAAAAAGTTGCTTGTTTCAGCAGACGTGCATGGGAGAGGAACCTGTGACGAAGCCCTGAGGTTGTTTGCATGGGAGGCTACTTTGACCATTTCTTGAAAACTAAACCAATATTAATTTTTGTTATTGTTTGTTCCTTTTAGAACCTAATATTTTCAGTAGTGGCCTTGTTTAAACTTTAACCCATTGACATCCAAACTGGCTGAAACCGGCCAGGCTTAGTATTTTACTCTGCCTAATGCCAGAGTATTTTACTCTGTCTAACACCAGACGATTTTACTCGTCAATGGGTTAAATCAGAAACCCATAAGAGTTGAAACGTGTAACGCGCGTTCACAGCTTCCGAATATTCAGTGCGAACTGAATGGTTGAATGTTTCAGTGCTAAGTACCGTATTTAGAAACCCCTCGCTAATGTTGTTCCAAATATGGTACTTAGCAAATCGAATATTCAGAAGCTTGTTTCCCAACACACAAGGGGCCGTTACACGTTTCAACCCTTATGGGTTTCTGGTTAAATGTAACTGTTATAATCTTGTACCCTGATGGGTACGAGATTAGTGTTAGCCTCCCACACAGGTGTTCTTAGGCCTTCGTCACCTCTTCCTCCACAACAAAATGTCTGCTGAAATGAAAAACCACTTCCGTGTGTGGATTACAGATGAATCAGAGCCTGTTTTCCAGTTTTGGATAAACTTATGCTTTATATAGCATCCTTTTGCAGCATGTGATTGGCTATGTACAAAACAATTAGTCAATGGTGATTGGTTTCTTTAAAATAGTGGCCAAAAAGCCATTGAACGGAAGTGGTTCATCGTCCCAGCAGACGTTCGTGGGGGAGGAATGCGTGACAAAGCCCTAAGAACGTCTGCGGGGACGGGAGGCTAGTGAAGTGTGACTTGGATGAAGATCTACGTGTACTCTATATTATTTTGAGAGTGAAACATTGATTCCAGTAAACCTCAAATTAAGCAGTCAAAAACCTCCATTGACCCCAGGGCGTGAGACTCAATCAATAATAATATTATTACACTGTCTAATGCCAGATTATATTTTTTTACCCGTCAAATGGGGGTGTCCTAGAGCATTCGAGGTGTCAATGGGTTAAATTGTTTTGTAATGCAGTGTTTATAATTACTACAGGTTGACAGCTGATATTCAGGATTTCAAAAGTGCATTCAAGCAAGTCATTTCTCAAGGTCTTCGCAGTACAACACAAACAGTTGGGTGTGTGGTGTCCCTGTACGTGATTTCTCCCAAACTCACAACTGTGATGATGGTAGTTTTGCCAGTTCTCATTGCTGGAGGCACAATATTTGGCTCGTTGTTAAGAAAGCTCTCAAAGGCAGCTCAGGCACAGGTTTCCAAGGCAACAGCGGTGGCTGATGAGGCATTAGGAAATGTGCGCACAGTTCGTGCCTTTGCTATGGAGGATAAAGAGACAAAGTAATTAAGGAATTCCTATGTTTAGTTTGCTTACAAATGAATGTAACTGCACTGTTTGTTAAAAAATACTGGGTGTTCCCTTCAAAGGCTACAAGTATTTTCAATGCAAATGCTTGTTGCAAATTTCTGGTACCTTAAATCAAACAATTACTAGACACCTTTGTTATTAGCATAATAATAATAAGGTATCAGTCTAATAACAACTAGGGTTTCTTGAAATGATCCTAATTTTTTTTCTTTCTCTAAAGCTCTATCGTTTTTACCAAGCTTATTTAGCGAATGTTTGGTAGTCCTTGGCATTATAGTTCAGGCTACGAACTATTCAACAAATTGATGCGTCTGTCCTGTTATTGATCATGAATTGCGTCACAACATTGTCAAAGTAGCTGTGGCCGAGTGGATCCGCAGACTACTTTGACAATGTTATGACGAAATTTGTTGTCAATAACAGGACAGACGCATGAAAAACTGACGTCAATTTTTTTTTTACAATGACAAAAAGGAAGAGTGGTCAAAATTAAGTCAAAACACGAGAAGAAAGCGAGACAAAAATGTGAGAAACTTCAATCTGACGCAAGAAATATGGCGTCATTATCACATAAATTATAAATTTATGTGTCTGTCCGCTTATAGACAGTAAAAATTAGCCAATGAGTGCGCGAAAATTTTTGCAGTCATTGTAAAATGTATTATTTACTTTCACTTTGCACCCCAGTGTGTTAGGAGAGTCAAATCACCATCCACCTAGTATTCTAAGCAGCTTTAACCCATTGATTTTACTGTGCCTAACACCAGACAATTTTACTTGTCAACTGGGGACATTCTAGAGCATTTAATATGGGCTATTGCTAATTGAGAATGCCTTTGGTACTTAATTTACTGTGCTTGCACACCTTGCTGATCAACTCGCTCTTGTTTCTTTATTGAAGATTATATCATGATGAGGTTTCAAGATCCAAGGTGCTAAATGAACTTTTAGGTATTGGAATTGGGGCTTTCCAAGGCATGGCCAACATTACCATCAATGGACTTTCCTTGGTTGTACTGTATTATGGTGGATCACTTCTTGCATCAAGGGAAATGCAACCAGGAGATCTAATGAGTTTTCTTGTTGCCACACAGACTATACAAAGGTATTGTAAACTTTGTTGAAGGACTGGAAGAATGCTGAATAATGTGCTGAATAAGATGTCTTTGTTCCTTGTCAGAGCTCTCGAATTGCATGCATTGAGCATGAGTCTCACACATTTTGATGCAATCTCATGCTCTTATGCCAGCACAAGCATTTCTAATACATTGGCACTTTTCTCACGTAGGTAACTCTACCTTTTAAGCTCTCAGAAGTGCTCATGAATTCCGAGCTCGTTCCTCCACTGGTGCTGAACTTTGGCCAATGTTCAATCTGTTCGTCTGTGACCAATAATCTTGTTTCTTCAGGACTTTTAGCCATTAATACATGAGGTATAGGCCGATATGTTAGCTCGGGCTGACCATAATAACAAGGGCTCTCTCAGCAAGCAGCATGAAAAAACCAAAATGGCAAAGTTGATGGTGGGTTTCCAACGATTTGAGAAGTGCAAATTTCAAATACTTTCCAGGGGAACATGCCCCTGGACCCTCTAGAATTATTGTTAGGCACATCTAGCACAAGAAACACAGGACAGTTGTGCCTTTGGCACAATTTCCAGCAAGCATCTCACTCTTTGGAAACTTTAAGACTTGCGAGCTCTGCCTTGTGGACATCATGCATTTTTGCTCTTCCTCCCCCCCCTCCCCCCTTAAATGCCTACGCAGGTTAGTTTGATGTTTACTTTTGTTCATAAATGTGGATGCTCCAGGTTCAAATCTGAATCCTGAATTGTAGCTGAATTACTTAGTTTTGAAGCACAAATTCATTCCTGAAGAGAAAAATGCTTTACAATGAATCATTTTATGTAATAATTACACAAAATGCTATGTTTTTGCTTCAGATCCTTGGGTAGCATGTCACTGCTTTTTGGTCAAATTGTACGGGGCATGAGTGCTGGTGCCAGAGTGTTTGAATACCTTGTTATAAAACCAACAATACCAGTGACAGGTGGCATGAAAATGCCACTTGATGCTATTCATGGACAAGTTGAATTCAAGCATGTTACATTCTCTTATCCAACACGGCCTTCACAGAGTGTCCTTAATGATTTCTCGTTGACAATTCCAGCTGGTAAGATGGTCGCACTGTGTGGCAGTAGTGGTGCAGGTAAATCTACTGTTGCTTCGCTGTTGGAGCATTTTTATGATGTGAACAGTGGGGAGATTTTTCTTGATGGTCATGACATCTCTGATTTGGATCCAACGTGGTTAAGAGGAAGTGTCATCGGATTTATTCACCAGGTATAAACCAATTTTTTTCTTTTGACACTAACAGTTACATCATTCTACGTAATTCTCTTTATTTTGTGGCAAGTGATTCTCAGGCTAACTGGATTTTACAGTACGGACCATTATCGGTACCATTGAAACAGCCCATGTCTGTATTTTTTCTCTCTCCCAGGAAATTCAAGTTGAGTGAGACACAAAAGTTTTAAAAAGGGGAAATTTGCTTTTTTCATCACAACAGTACAATTATTATTACAGCAAGCAGAATTTAATTTTACATGTAATAGGTCACCGTTCAAAGTTCGCTGATGGGAGACAAAGATTACGAACATCCACAAAGTGGTGAAGTGCATTCATGATCACTCAAAGAAACGATGCCATATAATAAACAACTTGCTATTAACTTCACTTGCTCAGGACCATACTGGGAAGTATTGGCACTCTATCATTTTTGTACTCTGCTGACCTTGCTGCCCTTGGTCCATACTGCCACAACCTTTGCCAATATTTCCCAGTATGGCCCTGATCACGCCCGTTTAGTAAGAGGTTAGTAGAACATGCCTTTGTTTTGGTTATAAGCTTCATATTTTGTAGTATTAATACATACGGTAGCTTTTACATGTACATACCGGTAATTACACAATAATACTTAACAACAGCTACAATCTCGGACAAAACCTGGTGAGACAAAAGAACATTAATTTCTTTGGTACTCCAACAAGTTATTCAAATGTACCGCTTGAAACTTGCCTTTTTCCTCCCCCACCCTCAGTGTTGATTTATCTTGGTCAGAAAGATACTGTACAACACATGACGATACTCAGCAACATTGACTGAGGGGGGAGGGGAGTGCGAAGGGGAGAGTGACTAGGGATGTTTAAAAATGAAGGCAAATTTGTGTTACTGTCTCAACAGTTTTGTCCGAGATTGTAGGCCCACACAAATTCTACGTTCCCTTTTAACCCATTTGCTTCTAAGTCAGAGACTTTTAATTATTCTTGTTAACACCAGATGATGTTACTTGCTGATTGGGTGCTCTTAAGGTGTGAATAAGTTAAAGTCACACATTTTCTACTTGTCTGCTGTCAGGTTTTCACTGTACATGTACAATAAATTATCTGTAACTAAAGATTTCTGGCTGGGCTTCAGTGAGAGAATTGCAACCACTTGCCACCAAGAGGCTGTTGGTTCTTCTTGTTAATTAAAAGGAACTTTTTAGGGCAATGCATCCAAGCAACCTCACAAGAAAAATAACAGAACAATCTCACGACGTTTTTATGGCTTCGTGCAACTGCTTGCAGCTGTAAGTTGCTAATCTATCTGGAATGATTGTAACTTTCATTTCATGTTTTTCCTGCTGTTTTAATCACCAGGAGCCTGTGTTATTTGCAACATCAGTTTTAGAGAACATAAGATATGGCCGACCAAATTCCACTGACGACGAGGTACAATAATAAATAAATATATAAATAAATAAATAATCTTTGATAACACTTCCATCATTTTACTAGTCTTACCTGCAGTTTGATGAAACTTTTGTCAAATTGGTTTCACATACATAAAGTTGCTACACTGTATGCATGAATATAAATAATTTTAAGTTTAACAACTGTCAGGGCTCACTGCACACGATCAATGGATGTGACCCAGTTTAATTTAAAATTATACAGTAATCAATTTAAGTACAGTATAATGTTATGTGCTCATGAAAGGAAGGATGCTATGTGCTATTGATCACAGAAAGAGCATAATAACTAGAGCTTAGATTGGCTCTTTCTTGGTTGCAGTACGACCCTCTTATCAGGAACTGACTACACTCAGTCTGTCTATTCTTATTTCAGGTAGTGGCTGCAGCAAAACAGGCAAATGCAGACCAATTTATCAGACGTTTTCCAGAGGTAAGACTAACAGTGCACATACAGTAACATATGAACTGGTGTTGTTGTTGTTTTTTAATTTCTAAATAAAAGATTTTAAATTTGTCAGAACTCACATTGAAGATGTCATTTTGACACTGGTAGGGTTATGGCACTGTCTTAGGAGAGAGAGGTGTGACGGTCTCTGGAGGACAAAAACAAAGGTACTGTGGTTGGCAAGACACGCTTTGTTAATGCTTGTTAAAAGTCAAGATCCTTTGTTCGAACATGACTTGCAATCCCATGCCGAATCCGTGGGCTATTTTATATTAGAACACATCCCTTCCCTAGAAATGTTTCATGTATAAAATTTAATGGAATTGGAGATGTGGATCTGGCAGTGGTTAAGATCATCTGTCTTGGAATTAATTCAAGTCAAAAGAGTATCCTATTCCTTGTACATGTATCTGCCAGGGCTAAAATCCACTTTGAAGTCAGGCTTCAAATTACTAATTAATTAAGTAGTTAAAATTTAATAATAAAATCTAATAAATAAATAAATGGCCAATGAATTAGTCTTAGCACTGCTGATCCACTTATTCACAATAAACAAGGGCTTCCTAGCCATGTATCCTCACTGGCTTTTTGGAGTTATATGACTTCAACGAGGCAGGATATTCAGCAGTTAACAGCCATTAAGTTTCCTAGCCCTAATCACTGTTTCACTAAACTGTGACACTGTCATTGGCCAATTGCATGCCAGTGTGCAATCTCTGGATTACTTTTTCCTTTTCAGAATTGCAATTGCAAGAGCATTGTTGAAAAACCCAGCGATTCTCATTCTTGATGAAGCAACAAGGTAGGATTTTTTTTTTCTCTAATTCATTTAATTTCACTTGCTTTAATTTGGCATTTGCTTTTGTTTGAAACTACAGCATAAGCATCTCTGCACTCACAAGTCAGCCACTGTCTCTATCCTCATGCAGTTGGGAGGTGTAGGCAGTAGCTGGTCAATAAGTAGAAAAATTAATGTTATTTCAATAGAAAAAATTAATGACAAAATTTGTTATAATTATGATAATTATCTTTTTTATCTTTATTATGGACCAGTGCTTTAGATGCCGAGTCTGAGCGTGTTGTACAGGATGCTTTGGACAAAGTAACAAAAGGTAAAAAAAAATAAATAAGAGGAAATTGCAGGATTTTGAGATTGACAGTCAAGAATAATTTTTTTTCACTTTTCCTATGTCAGGTCGTACTGTCATAGTCATAGCCCACAGGCTGAGCACCATACAGAATGCTGGTTAGTATGTGTAACCTTTTCCTAAATTCTAAAGCAGACCCTAACCCCACCATGCACTCATGGCTCAGCTGGTTCAGGACCGCTCAGCAACGTGGGAGGTCGTGAGTTCCACTCCGGCCGAACCAAGACTCAGGGTCTTAAAGCAACTGAGGAGAAAGTGCTGCCTTTGCAATTACACCACTAATGGTAACACTTTTAAGTCTTGTTGGTTAAGGGCTATAAACCATAGGTCCCGTCGCACAAATATCTTTCATGTTTATAAGTTCCCTCTCAGGGATGTTAAAGAACCCACACACTATTTGAGAAGAGTAGAGGATGAAGATCCTGGTGTGTTGGCTGTCCTTCGTGAGTGTATGTATGGTTGGGTTGGTATAGCAGGTCCACATCAGCTGAATAGCTGCCAAAACGTTAACCTGCTCAAACAAATAAATAACAAACAAAAAACAAACGGACATAAAGAAAATTCAGCTGCCAAACACAAACCTTTATACCATGCTTAAAATAGGCAACCATTGAACAAGGTAATTATTCTTCAAAGCTAACAGCTGGCTATGACAGAATCAAAAGGGAAACACCAGTACCTGTTTTTTCATCAAAATTATGTTTTGGCTGACAAGGGTTAATACCGTGATCCATGGTTGACCCATTGTTGTAGGCTTTGGAGGAAGTTGCAATATCATACAGCCTGTAGTGGAGGTAAGCACTCTCCTTCCAGAGATGTGCAGAAGGACTCACGTGTATCCATTCCTGGTTGTTGCCACAAGGATGTGCTTAACCTAGTTTTTTTCCAATTCTCAACCCAGCTCAATCTGGTTTCCTTCCTCACTAAGAATCAGTGCATCGCTTGTTGCAATTTGCAAAACCATGAGAATGGCTTAGGGACTTCCAGTTGCTTAAGCCCAATTCACTGCTCACTTGTATACTGACCCTCAACCTGCTGCAGCATCTAGACCTCAATGCAATTAATTACTGTGTTAGGCAGGAAAGCTAGCTGGGAAGCTCAGTTTGTGATAATTATTTTTATTATTGACTCCTTGTAGCAGTAGTCCTAGTTGATCTCATAAGACCTTTGCAGTGCATTCTGTTAACAACCAGTTAATTTCTACTTTATTGCAGACATGATTGTGGTTCTTTCGCACGGAAGCATTAGAGAGGTACATAAATCATTCGACCTTTGTTTTGGGAAATTTTAATTATTTAAATTTTATCTTATGCTTTTCAAGATCAGAGTTCACATCATTTTGTCTTAAGAGTCTCCAAGTCTTTTGGACCTCTGGACAATTAGAGCACTGAGCACTAAAGATACAAGCTTTCTTTCTTTCTGTTAACCCCTACTGTTTTGTTGACCAGAGGGCTTAGTTTTGTTCAATGATTTTGTTTTGCAACCAGGGTTGAGTAAAAAATAAATTTGTTCCAGTCGTCACCACCACATTAATTTCCTTTAGTGTAAAAATATTCTACCTCCTTCTTTGCGTTAATGTTCTTTATTTGAATGTCATTTTACATTAAATTTGCGTTAATTTCCAATACCTTAAATTAATTATGGAGCGTTAAATTTCCTGTAATAAGGTACATGTAATAATTATGTTCTACATTACTGTAACTGGTCAGACATCTGATCATATTGTTCAGTGACATTGATTTTACCTGCGAGTGTTTTAGTGTTGTTTTCCCAAGAAATTGCTCATTTATTTAACTTATTTGACTTCTTACCGTGGATTTCTTTTGCACTGTGCAAACCATGCAAGGAAAATAAATTGCAATAACAAACACTCTCACATTAAGGTTGGACCACAAATTATTAGTGATGACAGCTATCTTTTATCTTAAAGGTGGGAACACATAGTGAATTGATGGCAAAAGATGGACTGTACGCAGATCTTGTGCGCAGACAAATGCAAGACCAGGATTAATCTCTCTTATGGATGAGCCAGTCTTTCAGTGACAGAATCTTTGAATTTTGAAAATTGCAGTCAAGCATACACTCAAAATTTTATTCATACAGTACATCAATTATTTCAAAATTGAATTGGTTTAAAGTGCCCCTAACTTGAAAAGTTTTTTTTGGGAAAGAAAAATTTCAGCCCATAAAACATTTTAAATTTAAAACGTGTATTTTATGTTCACTGGTTGCAATTCCCATCTAAAACTTTATGAATTGCGTAAATTTTACGAAATAATAATTATTGGCCTGCAACCACTTGTCCCTTGGCAGAACTGGTATGAGGCATGGGACCTATTCCTGAAATGTTGTTACTAACTGCTTTGCACTGTAAAAATGCGTTTGCACTCAAGTTTGTGACATAACTTCAGGAATTGACCTGCCTCTCACTGTTTCAGTCATGACACAAGCAATTGCGAATTTTCATAACCTTAATGCACCTCGTCTAGCCTTTTAGAATTGAAATGGAAACCAATATTAATTACAAATGTTTTATGGGGCTGAAATTGGACTTTTTCAGAGTAAAAAAACTTTGAGTTAAACGCACTTTAATCTTTTGGAAACATGTATTGAGCAAAAATTTGGTATTTACTAGTTGCAAGGGACTGTAGCATCTTGAGCCACTATTCCGATCCTGAAACAGTGTCATTGGCAATAATCTTAAATTTCAGATTAGCCATGTCATTTTTTAACTGCGTGAATTGCAAACCTCAGCTTGAACCAGAAACCCTTTTACTTAAGATCATGGTGACTTTTCAACACAGTGATCACATTCAGTTTTGAACAATCAATGCAGAAGTAAAATCTTCACTAATGGTAATGTTTGCTGATTTAAGGATGGCGCCTACTATTGTTATTGCACATAATATTATGTTCTGTGCATCTCGAGATACTCGGATTTCCTATGGGTGGTGCTTATTAATACAGGGATATTTTTGCGCCGCTTAAAACTATCCAGAGAAAGTAGATCTTAGTAAGTACTCTTGGTATCCAAAAAGAAAATTGGGGGTAAACATGCATTTTTCAGAGATAATTAAGCTTCTATTTGAGAAAGAACGCCATACATTGCTTTGTATTTCAAAGCTTTTTACAAATGTTATTCATCAATTATCTTTGAAAAATGCGTGGTTACCCCTAATTTTCTTTTTGGATTCCAAGAACACTTGTTAAGATCTACATTTTCTGCATAATCATAAACTGGGTCAAAAATACCTTTGAATTAGTACGCACCGTCCTTAATTAAGAAGGCTCAAAAGCATTTTGCATGATTACTAGCAGGAGTCCTATGGTAAAAGAATAATAATAATAATAATAATAATAATAATAATATTATTATTATTATTATTATTATTATTATTAACCTTTTGATGCCCATTGGAAGCCCCCTTTGACAAGTAATGTCTACATGCAAGTGTCAGTCTTTGTAGTAAAAGGTTAAGACACTGACAATCCTGTATCAGAATGGCAACATTCAAACATCTCCAACACTATTTTAGCCGAGTTATTTTTTCAAAGGTAACTGTGAGGCCACAACTGTACAGCAGTGCCCTCTGAAACTCTCTGACAGATTTCAATTTGAAAGCCAATTCGGTGACCTAGAATTCTCTACGCTAATACATTGTGACGAAAAGAAATTTCCCTAGAGAGTGGGAAAAAATTCTTCTAACTTATTTTGTGTCCAAAAAAAATCAGGGTACACGTGCAGTGTAGCTAAGTAACTGAGCTAACATACAAGACATTTGCCCACGATCCTAATAAATTTTTGCTTGTAATCTCGCAATCTGATTGGCTAATTTGTCATTGTTGATAAGAGTCTAGCTAGACAACTCTACTTACTCCAATTTGTCACGCAATGTAATAGCCAATCAGGAATGCTCATTTTGGGAAAGAAACCAATCATATTGCGAGAAAGTTTTTAGACAACGCTTGCTCTTTCCTTGTGTCATGATTTTGGTCACACTTTCTTTGAATATTGTGGTAAAAAACAAATCAAAAGTGGTTCAGCGTTGTCTGTACTCCTATCGACAACAACATTCGTCATCACAGTGGTCAAAATTTGTTGGGAACTCCACAAAATTTTGACCACTGTTATGACAAAATACCATTGTCGATAGGGGTACAGACAATACTGAACCACTTTCAATTTGTTAAATAAATTAATTTCTGTTAACTTCATGATTTTACATGTATCCCACATGCATCTTGGGATCTATTCTCAGTGCAGTCAGAAAACCCTTTCAAGCCTCCTTAACTTTTTTTTTTCCTTTCTTTAAAATTTTAAAACCTTACACCTGGCTATTAATAAGTTAATCAGGTAGAACAAAGCTTCTGGCCTCCAATACACATTTTTATTGGCATAGGCTGTAAAACAAAGATTGTCATTTTAATTTATTTTTTAAAGAACAAAGGGATCTTAAAGTACAAATAAAAGGAGAGAACAAACCCTTTTGTGTTAATTTTGTACAAATCACATGAAGTAAATGCAGGGAGATGGATGAACTCATACTAGAGACAACCAAAGCTTTTCTTTTATGATAAACAAATTTATCCTAATGACTTCTTCTGTAAGTAATTATTAATTTTGTCGCAATTAATGGTTTGAACCCAGGAGTCGTATCCAGGGGCGTAGCGTCCTTTACGCAAATACACATGTGCATACTTTAGAAATGGGTAGAATTTTTTTAAAGGTTTTCTGTTATTGTACATGACTTGTACATTGCAAGTAAAAGCGTTCAGAGGTCCCCACACATTGTCGGTCACATCACCAGGTGTCCCTGGTTATGTTTTAAGAAAAGGTTAAATGATGATAAATTTATGGTTGTATAACAGAGTTTGTGATGTCTTGCCCTTTGCTTGTACGGGTATACCCCCTGTTTGTAGCTTACCAAAACTCTACACACACACACACACACAAAAAAAAAACAAATACTGCATTTTCCTTCAAATTTATTTATTGAAATGTCCTGCTGAGATAGTTGGAAATGGCATTTGCGAGACCCTAAATTTCAAAAATTAATGTTTTGGCCCCTACCCCCCCTACATCCCTGATATCAAGACTGGATGAATTGGGATCATCCAGGTGAGAGTAGTCCTGACAGCGACTGTTGTTGGTGACATTGATGAGAACAGCAGTACTTCTCAGGAACACTCTCACCTGGACGACCCTACTTTATCAGGTTTTGAGTGTCTCAATGCAAGACACTATTTGCTTCATAACAATAATTATAATACTCATAGTTATAATAATAATACCAATTTGAGCACTATATTCTTCTTTGGTGCTTGTCTTGAGATGGACAGAGCTCCTCTTTCTCCAGTAAAATAGCTTTTATATGTTACAGGAAAAAGGAAAATAACCTTATAGCAATAATAATAATTAGTAGTAAAATTAATTTATATCAGGTGATTAATGAAAATTCTCTGCACTGATTAGTTGCACTTGAGATGATTATTATGCAATAAATCACCTACAATGTACGTAGTTTTTTTTTTTTTCAAAATAGCCACAAGCTGTTTTGTTGAGGTGACAGACAAAAAATATATTGTTTTAAAAAAAATGCATATTTTTCAAATAATCACCTAATATGTACGGTAATTATCTAAAACAAATTATTCTTCACCTCAGGCCTGGCAAATATCAGTAAAAAAAAACTCTACTTTGTCTCGGTTTTTATTTACCGATATCATACACTTCAATGGTAATGAGTGCATAAATTGCATTCTGCAAAAAAAAACTCTAAACAGAACTACGTTACTGTTGACCTTGATAAAATAACGATTGTCACTAGCAAAATGACCAAGATTCCACTTAACCATTAACTTGAACAAGTAACTGAATCAATCATGAACAAATTATTACAGAACCCTAATTACATCATTTACACAATAATTAACTTCTGAATCAGCTATTTTACAATCTTGATACATTCTTAAGTTCACATTGGTGTATGTGCTCATTCAGCATAAGTTCCAAAATGCATGGTGCACCAATAATTAAAACTGAATGAAATAAATCAGTTATTATTGAATTTTAGCATGGATGACCAGTAGGATATTTTGACATACAGTGCAATTACACTGTAAAGTTATTATTATTATTACTCATAAATCAATCTCATTAATGGTATCAAAAAGTCAAGCACACCACAACTTATTGTCTTGTGCTTCAAAAATATATGGCAGCAAAATTTTCAAGGCATTACCGGTAATTAAAAAATAATGTTAACTTTGCAATTGCCAGCAAAAACCACATCTGGGCCTAGAGCATAAAGGGCCTAAACAGTACTTAGCTTTCTCAAGTGGCTTGAATTTTGCATGCCATTCTTAATCCACCCAAAAATCTCTGCTTTTGCCTTTATTCCTTCTATTTGCTTGTAGATTAAATCCACATTAATTTCTTTTCAACAAGGATCCTTAAAGCAGCTGTTACACATTGAAACTTCCAGCTAAAACTCATTTGTAACTGCACTTGGCGTGATAATGTGGGTTGAGTTTGTTGGTTCTCTACTCTGCACCGAGAGGTTTTCTCCGGGTACTCCCGTTTCCCCTCTCCTCAACAACCAAAATTTGACTTGATTTGCTTTCATTGTTAATTTCAGTTTACAGTGTCTCCGATTAGTGCTCCAGCGCTAGAATGACTAGACACTTAAATAAAGTTCCTTTATAATTCCTTTTTACTGTGAAAGAGGTTTCAGTAAGTGTTGCGCTGTGTGACATAGTTGGTTGACATTCCCAAACAAGTTTTGACCTTTTTATGTTACACTGTGCATCGCTTGCCAAAACATGTTTTGCAGCTTCAGTGCACTTAACATTCAGCTAAAAGTTTCAACTTTAAGGGCGTAGCTAGGGGGAGGGTCCTGGGGTGCCCGTGACACACCCTTTGTAAGCCGTTTTTTACTTAAACAACCTACAATATTCAGGTTACGAAAATGCAAGTACCCTCTGTTTGACACAGTGTGACCCCCCCTTTGAAAAATCCTGGCTACGCCCATGAACTTGTAAGAGTGGCTGTACAGTGTACATCTCAAGGCAATTTGACTTGTCTATTGACATTCATTTCCTAACCACTTAGACATAATCTTCACTGTCAGGCCAGAGTGATTACCTCTGGAAAAAAAATCAATGCTGGATCCTTTTTGGAGCCACCACAATCTTTATTTCCATTATTCTTGCAATTCAGCTTGAGAAAAATCATTTATCATGGTCTTGTCCATCAATCTGTTTTCAAATGCTTATGAGTTCAAATCCACTCTTTTCCACAAAATTGGAATTCCTTACTTTTCAGACCTTCCCAATTTGACTCCAAGCTAATCTTAATATGTCTCTTTTCTCCTTTGGAAACCTAAGCTCACGCCCACTTAACCGACATTGTTCCAATTCTTTACATGCTTTGTCAAGTTCTCTCTTTATCAAACCTTGCTGTTCTTGTTCACGGGAAATCCAATCCAACGCCATTTGACTCCGCATCTCATCATCGATAGTTCTGCTTGAATAATGCTCTAACACTTCCTGCCGAGAGCAGTTTCTATCCCTCATAGCCTTTAAGCTTCCGTTCCAGTGCAGCAGCTGAAAAATTGTCATGAGATCTTGGAATTCCAACATGCTTTTGCCTTTGTTTGATTCCAGCATGAATCGGAATGCTCCAACACCAGTGGCAGGATCTCTGGAGCTGTCTACAGAAAGATTAATAGTCCTTCTTTTCACAGCAATTTGTGCCTCTGTTGACTCAGCCTCTTTCACTGCTGATTCCACAAAGTCATCTGTAATTTTCCTGCAAAAGAAATTGGAATGATGCAACAAAGATTGCATTGCAATGTATCCACATGGACCCCTCTCTACCTTCATGCTTTGCATGTGCTTGTGTTCATTCTCTGTAAAATAAACTGTATGTACAAAGTTCAGAACACAGAGGCAATTTTACTACCTCAGGAGAGATTCATTCTAATATTACTGAGTACCTTTGCTCTAAATTAGCAGACTGAATTCTCACGAATGCACAAGATGAATGATATTACTGCTATGAGTAAAATTAAGATTCAAACTACTGTTACATGTACACAAAGAAGGGAAGCCTTTTTTATCACTGTTCTTGTAGTGTATTGTTGGAACAAAGAGTTTGGTAATAAAATGTTTTTTTAGACTATTCTTGTAAGAGCCAATACATTCAAGAAATTCATTCAAGATTTGACACAAATAATGCAGTGAACTATATCGTATGTAATGGTTCCAATATCCAAATTTCAAGCATATCTCTGAGACAGCTTGTCCATTCGCAACATACAGTACAAATGCAACCTTCAAAATTTTCCTTATCTATGTCTCATCTAAATCTTTCACTTATTAATCACTTATTAATTGAGAGCCTTTGAAATGCGCTTAACCCATTGACACCTAGGAGTGAGATTTGATAGATTTTTCTGATGCCAGACTATTTTAGTCATCAATGGAGGCTCTGTAGGTGTGAATGGATTTGCTTCTCAATTCTAAAAGCTGAAATGGAAGGATTTCTAATGATTTGCCACATTTCCAGGGACAGTAAGTGGTGACATTCTTTATAGATAGGCAGGTATGTGCTTCTAAAATGGCAATATTTTTGTGATCACAATAATATCATAGCCAGGTATTAGTGGAATGTACTTGCCTCATGGTCATGCAATGCAATGTCATGCATAATAAATAGATATTTCTCTGTTTTAAGTGCATGAAAATGGCCTTTGCAAGTTCCAATCCTACTTTCTCTGAAAAAAAAAAAGTGATTGCCTGCTATGTAACTTAGTGTGGCAATCAATAACATAATATATTTCATTTAATGAAAAAATGAAGTAGGAAAGAATTAAAATAAATTATCATCATTAAAGAAACAAATTCCAATTGACACACAGTCTATCAGATACAGGAACATCATCAACAAAATAACAATAAAAAAGAAAACTGAGCATTACATGTACTGCCAGAGTAATAATTACCTGGATGGATGTTCATTGAACACAGAATTCATGAGTGCAATCTTAGCAGCACTTCTCTTAGCTTCAGCTTTTGTGGGGCATGGTTGGAAACTTGCAAAACAGCTTCCTCCTGGCAGTGTGACATAACAAACATATGGTGGTTTTTCAGATACTTCTGGTTCATAGAGAATGGAAGAACTACCCTTAACAGGAATGTCATGTGACTCCTTCATTTGCCAAAACTCTTGCAATGCTTCAATCACATTCACTGTAAATGAATTTTAAAAAAAAAACATTTTATATCAGCTCAAAACTAAGTAAATTCAGAAAGAAAGAAATTATTACAAGAAAGATATTATGAATCAAATGAAAAGTTGGAAAAAACCCAAGCTCTACATGGAGTTTGAACCCACAACCCTCTGTGATCTAGTATGGATGCTCTAACCACTGACCTGATCAAGAAATGACTGCATCATGCAGTCACATAATCCAATTTCAGATGATCACATAACTTAAAACTACATTGCACAGTCACTATATTATAATAATTACTTGTTTTATTATTTTTCATTTTCAGATTACCGTGTCCCCAATTAGTGCTCCAGCACTAGAAGACTAGACACTTAAATAAAGCTCCTTTCCTTTATAAGACATTCTACAGTAAAGACATTGAAATGTTCATACTTTTAGCTTGTAGATCTATGAATGATGATGTCAAATATTTAATTAACCCTTACAACCCCTGATCTGGTTCCCATTGACAATTAAAATCGTCTGGCATTAGACGGAGTAAAATATAATATTATTATACAAGTGTCATTCTTTAAGGCGGAAAAGGGTGAACCTGTTAGGATTTCAAAGTGAATGCCACTAGACAACGGTGTTCAAATTAATGAGTGTAGCAATGGCTCCACTGCACTTTTTACATTAAAAAAGGCTTGACTGCACATGCTTTTTGAACTTCTTTATTATTTAATAATTTTTAATGTTTTTTTTTCTTTCTGCAATCTGATCTGGCCAAATCTCAAGTTGTATGGAGTCTACACATTACATAATGAGAGCACATGATAACAAATCCTGATTTTCTCTCTTCCTTAAATGAACACTCGATTCAATTACTGGGTAGTTTGACTCATTTTAAGAAGTTGAATAAACTGCAATAATTACCCAGTGTAAAAAACCTTGAAACAATTGAACTTGTATTACGTTTTTGTTAATGTCGCCACCATCCATCTTACGAACATACTACCTAACTCAATATTTATCTTTCAAAATCATACTCCATGTTAAAGACTAGTTTCGTGCAATCCTGTGCTAGTTTACATGTGTATATTCAGATGGGTGTTAATTTAGGTAACACAAACACATTTTTCAACTTGAAACTTCT
>NC_090892.1:11578850-11581350 GCF_036669925.1 Montipora capricornis
AAGGCCATCCCCTTTTTTTTTCTCCGTTTAGCGTCGTCCTTCCGAAAAAAAAAAATAGGTAACGACATTTTCAAGTTAAAGACATTTTATGTCGCAGAGGAGGTCTGCGCAGTCTTAATTTTGCAATAACATTCGCCAACTTTGTCGCCATTTTTTGATTTTGGGTTCACGCCTTGTTGTTTTTCTGGCTCCATAGCTATGATGCTGGGGTACCAGGCCTCCGATTCCGAGAATGCTTATGATTTTTTTTTTCAATATCAGGAAACGCATTCGACGGTAAACGAAAAAAAAAAGGTGATGGCCTTATTAAAAAAAAAAAAACTGACAAACTCTTGTCGTAGAACGTTTGCTCCTATAAATGAAAATACCAGCAAACATCTAGTATGCGCTCTCTCTTCTCGTACGGAAATAACATCATCCATAGCGTCATACACTATATAAAAACGGGATACAATTTCCCACATTGTCAAACCACCAATGAAATATATGAAATCATTTCCCCGTGAACGCAAAGCTTGTTTGGACGTTTCTTTCAACCATTTGGTTTGATCACGATTGGATTTTTTTGAGTAAATCAACATTGGAGTCTTATTGAAGTTTACTTGAAGTTGTGATCGATAGTTTGGCTGTCATGTTTGCCAAATGGACCGTGATCTTTGCTGTCTTCATTTCACACGTACTCGCCCTCGGTCGCCTTCCGCCAAAAAAGTCATTGGATTTTTCCATGTATGACAGACAGTTTTGTAAGTGAGATTTACATTATTACACACAATTGTCTTATTCTGACGGATCAGTAGAACGGAGCACACAATTTACGATAACTAAAGCACACGAGACAAAAACATCGATTTCCCACCTGCAAATAGAGATGATATCCTGGAACTATATTAAATTTACACCTAAATAACAAAAAGTGGCCGCGGCAGAATTATCAACTCATGGGTTATAACTATAATCCCATCATATATTTACGCATTTTCACTTTCGTTCTTAAAAAATTTGCGCGGAAAATTGTCTCGACAATAACTGATTTTCCAAAAGGTTTCAATCAGTGCTATTTCCTTAAACTTAGGCTATGGTCTCAAAAAGAGGGATTTGAATTTAGTGACAAAAAGTCTAGTTCCGTCTTAAGCTGTTATAGATTGCAGTGCTCGCGTTGTTTGAAGCTAGGGCCTTAATTGCTCTCCAATCGGTTATCCTGCATCCAAGCCAATTTTAGGGAATATATATTTTTCTGTAAATTACGTTGCTTAACTAATAACTTTGCCCGCAGATCGAGTTGGTGACACAGAACTCGATGATGAAGTCACTGACTGTGCAGTTGTTGAGCATCAGTTTAAGAAAGGATATATCCGATTGAGGGAATATCTGGAGAGAAAAAGGGGTTGCGGAAGGCGAGGTTAGTTATTTTACAGAAATACGAAAAGAAAACACCATTTTCATTTTATGGATGCAAAGTTTTTTGAGATGTCAAATGATTGTTGGAAATCTTCTGGTACCCGTAAAAGGAGATACAAATCAGAAGCGATAATACAAAATGTCAAGGATTCCTCGGGAATAACTGGTTTTTATTTCTAACTTTATAACAATTTGAAGCTAAAATATCAGTTTTTTTCCTGAATTTGAGACAAAAAGGGGATTGAATGAATTTTGATAAATATTGGGATGCTCATGAATAGAAGTTAAAAAGATAAAATCTAAATCTCCTATCTGCTCAAGCGAAGCTATGATCTTCGAGTTGTGAACGCAATTTTTGCAATTGCGTAGAGAAGCCTGAACAATTCAGGACTTCTACGGGATTTAACCCGTGACCTCGCGTTACCGGTGCGACGCTCTAACAAACTGAGATATGAAGCCACTGACGTTGGGAGCTAGTCATTTGTGGGTTCTAATGTTCCCGCGAGGAATAAATCAACGATGAAATGATATATGAATTGCATCATATATGTGAACTGCGGATATGAAATCAAGTGAAGCTATGATCTTCGCAGTTGTGAACGCAATTTTTGCAATTGCGTAGAGAAGCCTGAAAAATTCAGGACTTCAACGGGATTTGAACCCGTGACCTAGCGATTCCGGTGCGACACTCTAACCAACTGAGCTATGAAGCCACTGACGTTGGGAGCTGGTCATTTGTGGGTTCTAATGTTCCTGTGAGGAACATTAGATCTGCGAAGATCATAGCTTCACTTGATTTCATATCCGCAGTTCATATATATGATGCAATTCATATATCATTTCATCGTTCATTCATTCCTCTCGGGAACATTAGAACCCACAAATGACCAGCTCCCAACGTCAGTGGCTTCATATCTCAGTTGGTTAGAGCGTCGCACCGGTAACGCGAGGTCACGGGTTCAAATCCCGTTGAAGTCATGAATTTTTCAGGCTTCTCTACGCAATAGACCTTTTCGGCTTGTACATTTTGTTTTCCCAATACAGATCATGTGATAATACTCAGGAGGCTTGGTCTTTTGTTTTGTTCATTAAAATGAGGGCA
>NC_090892.1:11586350-11598850 GCF_036669925.1 Montipora capricornis
ATCGCCGGATCATGATGCCGCTGGGCAACCGGGGATCTGGTAACATTTACTCCAACGGATATGCACTCAAGAAGAAGTCCGCTGTACAAACGCCAAGTACTGCATACAATACAAGAATCATGTCACCAGGTAACCAGGGTAATTTCTATAGAAACGTGTACGCATTGAGGAGGAAGTCTGCTGTGCAAAGGCCAATTGCAGTGTACAGGAACAGAAACGCGATGTCGCAGGGTAACCTGAGAACAGGAAGGATTTACGACTATGCGCAAAGAAAGAACACCGCTGTTCCAAAGCCGAATGCAGTGTACAACAACAGAATGGCAATTTCGTCAGTGAATCCGGGGGTCGTTAACCAATTTTATGGAAACGATTACACTATTTCCAAGAAGTTTCAAATTGCAAGGAATCCGTATTATCAGAACTATTATCAATTGAGACAGCCTTACTACAGAAATATCGAGAGTTTGCGATATGGTTTATACAATGGTAATACACCATGATGAAAAAAAGGAAATATTTTTGGTGAACTTGGAAGGAGGGGTGAGAGTGTTCCTGTTCCAATTTCAACAGACGAAATCACAAAAATGCAAAATCCATCACTTGCGCATGCGTGCCCTTTCACAGTTTTTTTTTTTTACAATGAAGTTCTGTTACTGGAAAAAACAAAGAGCACCGAGTAATGGAAATCAACAAGCTGACCTCCACTTTGTCAGTTCTCGTGTCCCAAAAAACATTAATTTATAATAGAACAGAGAAATTAACACAAAGAAATAAACATTGAGGTACCCATTGAGATTTGTACGAGAAGACAAGCTCCAGTAGTGCTGCCATTTACTCAAGGCTCGCCTGGATCTCTAGGCAGATGCGCAAAGGCGAACGAAAGAGACGCCATCTTTCAAAGTGCACATTTGCAAGGCAAAAAAAAGGATATTTTCTTTCTGGAAATAGTTTAAAACTACTCTGCATGGTTTGAAGAATTTAATGTAGCGTAGAAAGTTACGATTCAAACACCCTTTGAATCGTAACTGGGTGGCTTGCTCGAAACCTGGTTAGCGCTAGGTTTCACAAATGGTTTTTCGGGCCCGAAAATTTTTCGGAACTTTCGCGAAACGGGCCCCTGGTTGTAATGTGAACTGTAACTTTAGTTATTAGACGGGAATTTGAGAAACGACGACGGTTACAGCAACGACAACGCCACAAAACCATATTAGGGGCCGACCATTTAACTTTTGGGGGCGGGGGCGGGTGATTTTAAAAAAAAATTCCTGCAAGCGCTTGTCGGAAGGAAAAAAATACATGCAGAACAAATGTAACAGAAAGCTTATGGGAAAAAGAGGGAAAAAAATATCCTGCACACCAGATTGCTAGAAAAAAAATTCTTGCTGACCAGAAATCACCCACCCCCCCCCCCCCCCAAAAAAAAAAAAAAAAACAGTTAAATGGTCGGTCCCTAATATCATTCCATAAAAGAGGAAACATACCAATCGTGCTGCACGTGCGGCACGCATTCCAGCACATATTTTTTGCGTCATTTGTCGTAACAACGACGTGAAATCACCAAATTTGAGGTTTTGACGACAACGTGAGCATATTAATGTCAACGTTTCATTCACTATTTTTACTCGAAAGCCGTTTGTATCAATATATTAGAGAGCTTTAGCAACGACGACGGCAACGGCAACGAGAACGTCGTCGTTAAATGAAAAGATGCACGCGCAGAGAGTGCAAAGCAATTGCTTTTGCTCACTAAATATGCAAATTTGTGACGTTCTCGTTGCCGTTGCCGTTGTCGTTGCTAAAACTCCCTAATTTTTTGGATACCGCGCCCACACTGTGCGACGTGAAAGAGAAGGAATAATCGCAAGAAACTCACGATATTGCAAAGTTATATTCGGGAGCTTAAGCAACGGCAACGGCGACGGCATTAACAGCGTCACAAATTTGCATATTTCGCGGGCAAAAACAATAGCTTTGCACGTGCGTGCGTAAGCTCCCTAATGAGAAATTGCCAAATTTGCGGTTTTATCAAAGACGTCAGCACTTGAGGATAAACTTTCGTTTTCTCCCCTAAATTAAGTGCCGTTCCGACGAATGCCATTTTTGAGCAACAACACCCTTGTCATATTAAGCAGGTTGAAATAGTCACGTAGCGATTAAAATTACGCAAATTTATATTTTGAGATGACGTTCTCAGTCGCTTCCCTCCCAATTTTGAGATGACGTTTTCGTCGAGGTCACCGTCATAGATCTTAAAGTTCCTATTTGCGAACCGTGGCCTTGAAATATAATCGTCATTTAACTTCACATTTATACAAAGGGTAATTTTTTTTATTCCATAAAGGAATAATTGCCTCTATGACTTTCCCTCTGTAAAGTGGTTATCTTTTAATTCTTGAAGCGGCATTCAAGATTTTTCAATTAGCTTCTAAGAGATTCTGTTATTGTTCGTGCAAGAGAACTCAGATTATTTTCATCCAGTTATCAGGAAAGGGAAGATATCTGTCTACGAACCGGCAGGCTCAGTTTTGTAATTAATTGAAATGACAACTTGATCAAAAGGCATTTTTGTTTCGGCAGCGAATCATTCCCTGGTTGTTAATAAAAAATAAATGATGTTAACAAGATATGTATCGGGATGAATTACGTTAAATGCATGTCTTGGGGATCACCAAGCGGAGCCACCTGGAAGTCCTCATCAAGCATGCTTGTAGAAAAATAAAGAAAGCAGAAGGCAAGATTCTTTTTGGCCTGCTTCCTGGTACTGTGTCGTTCATTTCGTTCGTTTTCTTTTGGGGGATTTGATAGGAATACTGCAATCACTGAGATATCGCCGAGCACATGCAGCATACAGCAGCACATGCGCACCAACTCGATACATTTCTATCGCGACATTTTCACAGACCGAGTGATTTTTAGAGTGAGTACGCAGCTATTACAGCGGCTCTCGCGATTGGTTCAGAAAACAATGGAAACAAAGAACGATATAACAAAAGAAACACTGGACCATAATTCTAAAAACAATAGAGATGCGTCCTAAAGGGATCCAATGAAATTAGAGGTTGTAAAGACTTGCGTCCTATCTCGATTTTTAAGGTGATTTTCCTCAAGAAAATGTGAAGAGGGCCAATCGTCCATATTTGTGACTATTACGATAAAAACTTATTTGATATCTCCTATTGGTTCAGTGTGACATCCGTGGACCGCGGGGTCATGGTAACAACTGACAAAAATGACCTTCGCAGCCTTTTTACACAGGCGAATAAGGGTCAGCAGCACGATAAGAGAGCGAATCACTCTCCATGATAATCATTTAGAGTCAGTTTACTTTTAGATTCCGCTCATAAAGGTAATTGTACATGTTGTTTCCATGACCACACGGTTTGCTTTCTTGGAACAAAAAAAAAACCCAAACAAACATACAAACGCGCAGTATGAAAGAAAACAAATAAGATGTATCTTTTCTTATTTTGTTTTTATTTTTTATCGGAATAGGACCCACTATGGGTGTTTTGCAGTCCTACCTCATGTTCTCTCAGGGTTTGGTCAGAAAACGACCAGCTTAGAAGCACCAAACCCCCTTCGCTATGATGATGACCAGTACCTAGTTGTCCTTCAACTATGGACACCCGCTTTGTTTTTTAATACATTTATAATTTCAGCCAATTAAAAAGCGCCTTGAGATCAAAACGGTGTAAGACTAATCAAAATATTGATTTATCTTCAGACGATCCAATTGGCGGTTTTTGAACCCCTCATAACGTCATACCATAAGGTTTGGGTGAGATATGATTCCAGCAACGTAGCCACCAAATTTGGTGACTTACTTAACTGATTGATTTTAAAACACCCTTTAGGGTTTTTTATCTTTCCGACAAAAACTTTTTTCACAAGGTCTAACCAAGCGGAAATTTTGACACCCCGTCTTGCTTCAAACAATGAGACCATTGGCGGTTGGCTGGCTTCTGTGTGCAATTTGCGTGGTGGGTCTTGCTTCGGGAAAACCAATCCGCAAACACAAATCAGCTGCAACAATAATTGTCAAAAGATGGGATCTCTTGGCTAGAATGGACCGTAAGTATATTAAACTTTCCCTGGTTTCAAGATTTAGAGGTCAAACATAGATGATTAGCTATATAGGCGGATAGTGGTGAAGATATTGGATTTATTTATCTCTCTGTGTTATAACATGTCTAATTGGGTTAAATCTCCAGTCTCTGCGCAATTCGCGCGAATTACCTTTTTACTTAACAAGTATTGTCTTTGAATTTGCTAAATTGTTGTCGGACCGTTAGCCCTCATAGAATCAAGAGTTTTTAATGAAAGCGAATGTCTACGAAACTAATGAAAAAAGATAGCCCAGCGTGTGAGAAGATTTTCCGCTCTATATTGTCTCACACTTGAGAATTCCGTCTCAGATTCAACGAAGTTGGTGAATGAATAACTTTGTGAAAGAAACATGTTAAAAACTTAAAACAGCTCAAAACCCATTTCGATGTATTTGCTCATTCATTAGAGTTTTATTTACAATTTAAAGTAAGTCAAAATAATGTTCTTCCGGGTTAAGAAAAGAACTACTCAAGCGTTCCTATTTTTATTTTTATGGTCAATTACTTTAACAGCAGAGGTCAGAGGAATTCCCGTTTTACTGCGCGAGTGAAAAGAACTACTCAAGCGTTCCTATTTTTATTTTTATGGTCAATTAATTTAACAGCAGAGGCCAGAGGAATTCCTGTTTTACTGCACGAGTGATTTGAATTATTTTCCTTCAAAAAAAAGTGTGTTAATCAAGCCTGAGTTCTACGTTTGTTCTTATAACTCGAAAACCAGCAAGCGCAATTCACGAGTCTAGGGGACTAGAGAGAGTGTGTTTGTGAGAGGCTGGGTCGGGATGGGGTATGATTGCGGATCCCTGAATTTATCGCTCGATCATCGTTCCGTCGCTTGATCGAAAGGCCGTATTTGAGCATTGCAAAAGGATTACATAAGCTTTTATGTTATCGACACATTGTCCTGCGAAGTCTGAATATGTGCATATTTTATATATTTTCGACTCAGTAACGGTCAGCTGTTAACAGAGCTAGCGCTATGCAAATACATGCCACCATGAAAAATGGGAATCCGAGGTATTTTGTCTAAAACAGGATATCATCTTCAGTAGGACCCACCACTGAATGCACGTGGTCTGCAGAGGTTAGGTTTTCTAGGCGCAAGCAGCTCTCTCCCATCTTAAGTTGAGACGAGCACCCCATGGGCTATGGAAACTGTTTGTATCTTTGGGTAGAGCACGTTAACAAGTGATGTTAAAATTGAGGATAGAAGGATGAAAGGCACCTTGTGATATCTATGACAACTTTCCATTTTATTATTAACTGGACTTCCGGCATGACACGAAAAGCAAGCAAGGGCGCCATGTTTGCTGAAGCAAAAGAATATCTGTATAGACCTATGTGACAGATTTTATCACCTTTTCAGTTTTGCCATGAAGTTGAAACCATTCTATTACGACGGACCAACCGCCAATTCCATCACACTTACTGCTCTTTACGGCCTGCAAATTAATGTTGACCTTTAAACGACTGAGTAAAGAACTTCAATGTTGAATGCTACCAGTGATACTTTCCTGTCGAACTCTTCCGCGCATTGAAAAGGGGCTCTAAATTTTTTGTCCCTTCAACAAAATGCGTCGAGTGTTTCCATACCTAACTTCTCTCTCGCGCGATAAATCAAATTGGATTCGTCCCTTAAGTACCTCACCTACCCCCGTCCTCTCTAGTGTGAATCACCGGCTATGACATTTTGTGCTAACATTCTATGGAGTTGGAATTGTCAAATATTAGCAAAGTTTGTTAAAATGTTCGGGGAAAAAAAACCCAAGAAACTTGTGATGTATAACTTCCAGGTTAGATGTTCTTGTTGGAGTTGCACCAATCTCCCCAATCTTCGAAATTTTCGGCCACTTTATCATCTCTAGTAACAGTAAGTCTCAGTTATGAGCTACGACGGCGGTTCTTCCAGCTAACAGTTAAAATTTTGGCCCATTTGAAGCCCGTCCTAGTACAGTCGACCATATAAGGCAAAGGTGACCTGTTACTTCGAAGAGTAAAGAAATTGTCTTTGGCAGGTACTTCACGTCTTGGATGGAAATTTTGACATGGAAAATGAATGCATAATTCAAAAACTTGCCAGGTTATCATGGTTATCAGCGTAACTTAATCGAAGAAGTTGAAAGTAAGCGCTCGCGCTTGGCGAGTTCGTGAACCTTGGCAGAAACATCCTTGAAATCTGTTCAACTTTCTGATTTTCCCGTCGGTTTAGACAATGAGATTGAGTCTTTTGTTGATCCTTTTCGTGCTCATTGCGATTTGCGCTGCTAAATCGTCGAAGAGCAAGTCACCAAAGCCAACAAAAACAATCAAAGCGAGTGAAACGAAAAAACACAAAGACCAGGAGCAACACAAGGAAGCTGGCAAAACTCACAAGACCTTCAGCAAACAACACGACTCTAAGAAGAAAAGCAAAGCTCATAAAACCGCTGATAAGACCAGCAAGGTCATTAGCGATAAGGCCGTGAACAAGACATCCGGTGAAAAGATCACCAACAACACTGGAAATGTAGACAAGAAGGGGAATAATACCAAAGGTAAATGTTGCCTCGGGTTTAGAATCTTTATCGGATTTGTTGATAATCAAGTTAACTCCGTTGTTGTGACAGGTAAGCAAACGATTCTCAAAATAAATTCTCGGCGATCTATTACAAGGAAAATTTTGTTTCATGCATTAAGAAAGGGTCGTGAATTAAGTCGGTGCTTGATTACGACGCATAGCAATCTTTAAAGCAGAACTTAATTAGACAAAGTGCCGCCCAAGCCTTTTCCTTCAACTAAGGCTTGCTTCGGAAACCAGTTGCATTATAAGGCAAATAGCATATTACTCAGAAAATGTATCTTCGAAAATTGAAAGCTAATACACAAGACACAAGTAGACATGTGTTTATTATACTGAAAACTTTAACGTTAAGCCAGAGAAGATGAATTTTTATCGGTAAAAGGCACACGAGATGCCTTTTAACAGGCATTTCGAGATCATTTAGTGAAAACATTCATAAATATTTCATATATTTTCTCAATTGCTGACCAGCTCTAAGATTAATTAAACCTGTTTGTTTTTAGAGTAAGTTTCTATAATTTTATTTAGAATACCTTCGAGTGAGAGGCAAAGGTTAAATGACAACAAACTGAGAAAATTCTTCCAAGAGAGACAAGTTGCAAACTTAGAGCAAGAGCATGCCTTAAAGTTTTAAAAGATGGCTAGGAGAAAAGCGAGGCCCCAAATCAGTTAAACCGACATCATTCCCTGAAGCATTCATAAGCATCCATTGTGTTTTATTGTCATGGAAAATGCTCAAGGCATTTAAGCATTCAGCTGATGCGAAAGTTCAAAATGTCAAAAGAAGTCACGGTTGAAGAAATTTCTTAAAGTACCCTTGGTAATTATAGTTATTCAGTGAGGTGGCAAAGTATTTATTTGAATGTGATATCACGTAACACGCTCGGTCGTTTTTTAACAAGTGTCCCACGACAAGTTTTTTTTCCGGGCTGAACATGAAACTAAGATGCTATTTGAGAAGTCCCTAAGCAGTCGATGATAAAGGATGTAATTTTAAGAAAGGCGTGCTGTTGAGAGTCATAAGTAATTCCACGCGCGTTTCGGCGAAGTTGCATTGTAACATTGCGTGATTTGCCAACTATTTATAACACCACTCTCTCCACAAAGCTCAAACCAAACGCGCTTTCCATAACTCGCACTTTCCCGTGCTCCCGCCCTTAAAGACAATCTGGACTGGGTTCGATTTCAAGTATTCGCAGTAAGTTCCAGGTAGGGAAGTGTTTTACCGTGACATAAAACACTCGTGGAATCAATACGACCCCAACATCCAGGAACCGAGTGGCATATTGTTTGTATCAGGAACCCATGAACCGGAGCCTACAACTCTACTGTGTTCCCGTAACGGCGTTTTCACAGACCGATTTATTTTTAGATTGAATTTCCCGCGAATGAGACTCCCACAGGAGCCCGAGGACCAATTACAAGAAATTAAGCTGACGTCATAGGGTCACCGAACCGGAACTGCCTTTGTTTTTTGACCTAATTCGCGGGAAGGGCTAGTCTAAAAATAAACCTACTTGTGAAAACGCCGTTTCACAGACGCTGTATGGAAGTTGCACGCTCCAGATGGGCTCCTGTTCGTATGTAACACGAGTGGTCATATTGAGCAACGACGTCATGATTTCCGCCATCTTTTGGCCTCTGTTTTTTTTGTTTGTATTAATACCCAGTATTTGCATTAAAGCCTGCTTTTCGATCTCCATATATTGGTCAAATGGAATTAAATGAATTCTATGTTTTCGCGGGCAAGAACAATAGAGAACTTTAGATTCTAGGACGAGAACGACGAGGAGCACGAGATTTTCTCATAGAACATCAGTGAACGCGCGCAAACCAGCGTCATTTGGGCGGGAAAAACGTGATACCGTCATTTTAGTTAGAGGTTTTGCAAAAACGTCGTCGTGTCAAAACAAGTCAACAACACAGTAGCAGTTTTGCCATTTTTTGATCAGTAAAAGGGTCAGTTACCAGCAATAAGAATAACTGAGCAACCTATACTGCAAACAAAGAATAAGATGAATCGTCCGGGTTATAAATCTTTTAAGTATTTTCGCTAAAAACGGGCAGTCAAATCTCGTACTCGTTCTTGTCCCAGAATCTAAAGGTCCCTATTATTTCACGAGTGAGCGCCACCGTGTAATCAGTATCCTCTCTCTCTATATCTGCTGGCCAGAATTGTTGCAGCTTTGATCTCACTTTTAATTGGAGTTTAAATGGACATTTATCTTTTCTTATGTTGAAAGATAATCTTCGTTTATTGCTTGTTGTATTTTACAGCTGTTTTGCTACAGAACACACCAGCCGACTGTCAGAAAATTGTAGAAGAATATTCCAATGGAAAAATCCTAATGTATGAGTACAAAATCCAAATGGGACGCTGTTTGAAGAAAGCAAAGGAAGGAGGTAAGGCTATTTAGCATCAACTGGGAATTTGAGATTTAATTAAACGTTCCTTGAGTACCAGATCTCCTAACCTCACTGACCTACTAACCACTAACCAACTAACCCGTTAACAACAGATAGTGCAGACGGCGCGGACGTTAAATCAGATCTGTTGCGTCCGAAAGCGGACAGCGAGACGACGGACGATGATGATTCTAGTCAAGTCGTGCACGTAGAGCCTTTCAACGAGGAAAATACGCCAAAGAAAAACGACGAGGATGATGACTATGAAAGGATTCCTGATACGATTAACCATGCCGAGGGTCTAGAAAACGATAACGATAACGAAAACGATTTCACTGATGACAATGACGATGACGAGGAAGACGAACCTGACGAACAAGCAGGTGTGACTGGAAAAAACCGGTTATTGGAGGGGAGTAAGGGAGGGAGGAGTAACTGATTTCGAGGCAAAGAAAGTGCCCGAGTATGGAATTTTTTTTTTGCAAAGAATTTTTCAATCTCGATTTTATGACTCGTAAAAGCATGTCCATCCATGCCATTTGAGAAAAAATAGGGCAATGTTTATGATACTTTTCACGGCGGTCACCTTGCATTTCAGTTGTTTTAAAAAGGTGTTATGGCGTGCGCATGGGCTAACGCGTACATACTTTTATACTTCGTATTTTATATCGACATTTTCTTTCTCTCTCGCCGGGTTAGTTTATTATTGCGTGGAGCTAGGGCTGTATAAATCAAATACTTTCATGTTTTGGCGCAAATGATGCTACTCTGGCCACAAATAACCTTTTTGCCGCGGGGTGGGGGGAGAGGGAGTACTTTAGGAATTTCTGGGTGGGGATGTGCCGCTGGGACCCTGGAACCCTGGAACCCTTAGCCTATACCAGAGCTAGTTCAGCTGAATTTTGCTACCGTATACTAGAGCAAACTCCCACCGATTTCCGTCTAAATTCCGATTCTTGACAGTAAATAATATCCAGAGGTGTTTCATGATAGCCATTTATTGACACTGTTGAGGCTGAGTTACGTAAACTTAAACTTTGCCGATTTGATTTTTTATATTCTTGAGTGGGAATTTCTGGTTTCCTTAGTCTTGATAAAATCTTCAACGGACTGGTCAGTTTCGTGAAAAATGGTATACTATTCTAGACCGAAGGCTATGATTTATATACTCTATCCCAGAGTAAACTGCTTGAAAACCAAACCCTTCACAGCGGCACATACCTATATAGTCCATATATGGCAGTACCCCCCCCCCCCGGCGGGGGGCTTTTTGCCCTCCAAAAGTCATGCAATTGTCCTATTCTCGGATAATTCTAGCAACTTGAAGTTAATCAAACGAAATGGAGTGAACACGAAAAACTTCTTAAAGTAAATTTACTATTATATATCCTTATAACGTCGCAGATAAAAAGATGATGGTCCCAGGCAATTTCGGTTACCAAAGTTATAACGTTCCCGTGGGGTTGAACATGATGCCGTATCAACAGCAGCAAGGAATGCTCGGACAGCAGGCTGCTTCCTTTTACCCCAACATGGGTGAGTTTATTTAGCCTTTACATAATAAGTGGCACAGTTCGTTTACGCAGACAAAACCAAAACCAAGGTCTTGATTTGCGTTAATTGTTCATTTCAGTTTACAGTGTCTACAATTAGTATTCTAGGGAAATGGAGTATGAGGGTAAGAGAGGTAATCCTTCATATTGGCCCTATTCCCATCATACTCCCTCTTAAGTTGTTTTTAGATCTCCTGCGAGATCCAGCATTCCCACAAGGTCCACATTTTCCCGAGCGACGCGAATCATTGCGTCGGAATTTGCTCAGCTGTCAACATTGGTAAAAATGGGGAAATGTGATTGGCTATCAGTTAACCCTCGTGGGAATACCGGATCTCGCAGGAGATCTAAAAAAACCTTGAGGGATTACGATGGGAATAGGGCCAATATGAGGGATTACCTCTCTTACCTTCGTACTCTCTTGTCCAGGGCTAGAACGACTAGACACTCAAATAAAGTGCCTTTCCTTTTATTTCATGCTGGCTTTTTCATTAATAACAGAGTAATGACCGTGAAATGACTGACAGAGGGGCCGAGTGGCTGGGGCGCTGATCTTGAACCACTAGTCGAAGTTGATCCAGGTAATCGCGGGATCAACTTCTTGGTCACGTTTGTAAATAGCCAGCAAGTTTACCTCTGGCTAGATGGGCCGGGATTCTTTGGCGCAGACACATCTTAAAAAGCCCCAATGGGAAGTTGTCAATTGACTATATTTTCCTTCATTTTTACCCTGGTTTTTTGGCTGGTTGTCTCTAGGTCAAACCCCATTTAACGCAGCCCCTGCGCAAAGTCCTGCCCCTGTCCCACAACAGAGCCAAGCGGCATTCGTTCCAAATCCCATGAACCAATACTCGACCAATCCAATGGCTCTACAACCGTCCAGAACGAACATGGCAATGAATGCTGAAGTCAAGAGTAACACCCCAGAGAGCTCACAGGTTAGATAAATTACCAAATCATTGGATTTCTATTTCGAATCACTACTTTGTCAATAACAAACCTCACTGTTAATCTTTGCACAGCCTCTAGCACCCGCGTCCCAAGCCAATGCAGTTTTCGACCAATGGCGAGCCAGTAGTTTTGGCGCCACTGCAGCGGACAAAAAAGACCAGATATCGGCTGCACCTGCGATTCCCGCCAATGATGAGTTTGCTGACTTCATGAAGATGCAGTCAGCCAGCAGCAACAGCATGGAAATGAATCCTGAAAGCCAACAAACAGCCGTACAAGAGGCCACTCACCAAAGAAGCGACATTCCTCGTCCACAGCAACAGAGTATGTTCCCTATCCAGCCCCAGGCTTCAAACATCGTTCCCGGACAAGGCCAGGCCTATTACGTACAACCAGAAGGAGTTAGATATTTACCTGAAAATCCACGAGATTTGCAGTAAAGTGTGCATTTCAACAGTGCTTTACATTTCCAACCGAAATTCGTCATTTTTCAAGGATGATAATGCGAGAGAGACCTCACTATGCAGAGTGAAACTAGTGAAGAGAAGTTACTAAGAAAAAAACTTAAAATCCCGAGACGTTTTTGCCGTTTCAAAGTTCTAAACGCGAACCTTTCAAGCTGAGATTGTTTTGCTACATTCTATTATATTTGTCCTAAACTTTGCAACCAACTGAGCGAAAGAAGAGTTGCACATACTAAAAGGACAAAAACATGGTCTATAAATAACTTCGTACCTCGAGGGCGATGGCGGGCTAAACTGTTTCCTTCTGTGTTTGCCGTGCATGGGATACATAATTTTTTTTGACAGGAATGGGTGTGCGAGGGGTCGTTAAGATTTCGTTTAGAGAGGGGGCAGTTATCAATTTTCCGGGGTACACTTCTCTGTCGAATTCAGCATAGGATCACAAGCGCCTAAATAAATT
>NC_090892.1:11603850-11621350 GCF_036669925.1 Montipora capricornis
GGACTTCGACAACAATTTCATCTTTCGCCTTCGGATATCAAAGTGAGCTGTAAAAAATTGAAATAGGAAGGTTTTTTTGCCTATACTAGCAAATATGTTGTTTGTTTCAATAAACGTTCTGTCTGGGAAAGGTTTTTGTGGCATTTTTCTGCTGTTGTGGATTGATTGTCTTGATTAACTAATTTGCATACCTGAGTTGAAATTTTATGTGGGAGCAGTTTTCACAACGATAACTGGAATTCTTGCTGTTTCGTCATTCTGGTGTAAAACGAAGTTAATTTGGGACGCCAACAATATTGCTTTAGGCTTATCTGCTGCTCATTTAGGTGAATTTATACGTTCTTGGCCAAATTTAATTTACGCAACAATTAATTACAAACAATAAGCTATTTTAACAACCGTGTTTCGTTTCCGGACTGATAACTAGAGGAGGGCAAACACGTACCAAAGGCAACATAAACGCAAACAAATGGACCAAAAATAAAAACTTAGTTAGAACATTGACAGGTGACGTCACAGACACGTCCACCATGATTAGATGACCCGGTGCCAGGGGGTCACCACTAACCTTTACGTCCAGGTTTCACAACTTTTATAGTTCTGGATTCACACAGCAGAGGTATTGACATTAACCTTTTCCCGAAAGTTTCAATTTTTACACCTTACAATTACTAGTATTGCTAATAAATAAATATATAAATAAATAAATAAATGAATACTGTAAACAGAACATACCTGGAATAACATCATCACAAACCCGCACCTGCCATAACCATCATGACGAACCAGTCAGCTTGGCAGACGTACTGCGTTGATTATATTGTAACGAAATCGTTGGGCAGTTTCCTTCGCGGCCGCTTTAAAACTTATTTCACCCAGCTAAACGATCTTTGGTGGCCGTGAGCAAGAATAAATGATGGGGATGGTCACTCCATGATCAGAAACCGCTTTTTTTTTAGCATAGTATTAGTATCCTACTTTTGAAATAGTTTTCTCGTTGTTTTTTTATTGAGCCTGTTCTCTTATGTTTTATTGCTGGTCACCTCGAATAGCTACGCTAATTGTAGGTAACAAATATTGTAAAATCTGTGTTATAATAATAAAATGTTGCAGTTGTTGATGACTGAACCAAATGCAACGGTTCGAAGAAGAAAACCAACATGGCCGTTCTCATGTAAAAACAGAGCATTCGGTGTTATTACCAGACGAAGTGGAACTGTTAATTGTGTGTAATTGGATAAGGGTATGCTCAATGTTAACTTTCGAAAAACGATGAGCGCGTTAGCAGCCAAGTCTTTAAGCTGACAACATTGAACGAGAACTTAAATTTTGACGTTTACAAACTTTGGTAATTACATTCCTCTCAACGAGGACATTGTCATTAATTAGAACTCTTGTCGTGATTATTTTCCCCGCTCTTTCTTGCATTCATCCCGACACTTCAAACAGTCCGTAGTGAGGGTCTTTAGAATCTTCCATCAAGATCAGAGCACCTCTCATAAAACTAAGATTGCTCATGGCTGTCAACTCATGTTCAGCTTTTGAGATGTATTTTCACGCAGTTCATAGGGACACTCCTTGATAGCAAAAACAGAGAGATAAAGTTTTACCCTTGAACAGTAAGCCCCAATCCGAAGCGGAGTCACCAATGAGAAAATGGGTCTCAACGAAAACCAGTTTTCGGGTTTATACTTCTACGGTTGTTACTCTGTTGGAAACTATCGGTGCTCAGGACAAACAAATATCACTGAAAATAAGCTAGTTAATAGAAGACTGGGTACCAATTCGAATTTTTGGCCCGCTGATCCTGTAAATGAAATCTAAGGCCCGTTTCCAAAGTCGAACTTTTCGCTCATTTGCATGAGATTCGGCTCATGTAAAGTTCTACGTTTGAAATGGGCCTAAAGTAGTTCTGTTCAAGCAAACCAATCCAATTGCTCTTCGATCTGAGTGACAGTGATCATCACAATTATGACGCAACTTCACCAGTTGCGAAAAAGCTGCAACAAATCCAGGCTTGAAAGGAACTCGACACAATCATGACCGTGCGATGTATTCTTTCTTTCATACATTCACCGATTTACTACTCACTGGAATACGGGTGAGAATTTCACGAGAAATCTGTCGTTTGTATAGTATGATCCTTCAGCCGAGGTGTGAAATATTCATCCTTAATCCGTAAAAAAAAAATCATTGAATATAACCACATTATTAAAAACTGAATCATTGGATAATGCAATTCGAGAGTTTAAATTGGCTAAACAATCATGGGTTATGAGCCATTATACCATGATCTACAAACACGGCAAGCATATGCGTGATTTTTTGGGCCTTTTTAATGTAGTCTGGTTTTCTATATTTTGGGGGTGTTTTTAATAACACAGTTATTCCACTCGCGCTTGTTGGCCATGAGATGATTATAGCCAACTCGGCGCTACGCGCCTCGTTGGCTATCTATTCATCTCGTATCTAACGCGCGCTCATGGAATAATTGTTAATTATCCTATAATAGAACCTAGTTCCCTTGGTCTCTTTATGACAAGAGAAACCCTGGGAAAGAGGTTGTAAATATCGCACATTCACTCAAAAACGACGCATACCATGACAAAGGCATTTTCTCGACAAACGTGCTGGCTGTTTTCCGCCTGATCCCCAGCTTAATAATCTATTAGAAATAATCTGAATTTCATTGGCTGACATTTAATTTTGAGGGTTCTGAATAGACAGCACCTTTCATGAAATACCACTCTGTATTCAAAGGAAATGCTTGGCTAATGTGTAATACTTATAGGACAAGGGATACAGTGCGAACTTGTCAAATGAGCACCTCCCAGACTGCCAATGTCACGGGTGACCAGTATCCACAAGACTGAAATAAACACCGAATCCATCTTGGGAGCTTCCGAGATTTGAATGGAATCTTTACGATTTTCCTTGAAGTTGCTACGAAAAATGCACCAGACGCTTGACGCTTTTCAAAACACCCGTTTATTTTATAATAAAGCAAAAGATCATAACTATTTTCGATATATAAAGGAGCTCTGCAGGGGAATTCAGAATCTCAAGAGCAAAATTCAAAACTGGCACGCAGATTTGAAGGTTCGAATTTCAAAACCACTGGTCACACGTGACAAAGACTCAGATGGTAGAGCGAGTGCGGGGTATGCACGCGGTCATGGGTTCGAGGTCCGTGTAAGCCAGGGTTTTCGTGTGGCGTCTTTCGCATTAGCTCAAGGTGCTTCATAGCTGCGATGATCACTATCACTGAAATTCAAATATATGAAAATTTCATATATTCTATTCTTTCCTTATGCCTGGTTTGAATACTGAACAAGATGGCCGGACTCTTGGTAGGTATGCCTATTATATCAGTACTTTTGTTTTCATTTTAAAGGGGCTCATCTGGCAACTGCAAGGTTTGAAATTTGTTGGTCTTTTAATTACCCCAATGTTCTTAAAACGACTCACTGTTGCCTTGGGTATCAGGTTTAACATTTGCAACGGACACAGGAAAACGTTTCTTTTTAATAAGATACCGCAGTTTATCATTAACTGCATTGCTTCAATAAACAAGAAATGAAGTGGACTAGGCACTGCAGCACAGGTGCAGAACCAACAAACACAAAGAGTATAAATGAACTGGCAGTCTTTCAGACACTGACGAGCCATTTTCTGCGTAGCACACATCGGACAATGGAACATCACTTTTGAGCCGAACATCATAAGCTGAGGATTTTCGTTCAGGACATATCAGGTCAGCTCAGTGAATATATATCTCTTGTTACAATCACCTCAGCACATCAACATAAAGTTACAATCAGGCAGGAGCAGCGTTGAATCACGTAGCAGAACAGATCATTACCAGTCACGGCCTTTTGTAAGAATGGACAAACAAAACAAATTCAACTGTTATCAGACAATTTGAGGGCCCACTTCCAGTTCATTAACTAGCGAGAAACCGGATTCTTCACAGTCACATACAAGACAACTCGGTTTGGATTTCCCTTTTATGTAATCATGACAAACTACTGGTTGAGAAAAAGAGTCAACCTAAAACCTATATACAGTGACAGCAACTATTATGTTTAAGTCTCTTACCACAACAAATAATTACAATGAATACTTTAAGGCAACAATATGATATTAACACCTTATTAAAAGCAATGCAACGGACATTGATTACACAGCTGACAACTACATAATCAAAGATTCAAACTCATTGCATTGATTCATTACATTTGCAATCAAAAACAAAAAGCAATTATTAAAGGCATTTTAAATTAAAGGCACAAGACACTTTACTAGAAACATAACAGGGCTAAAAAAAATTATGCCACCTTAAACTAGGTAACAGCTACATTACCTTTTCTGCCATCTCCTCCATAACCGCCGTACCCGCCTGATCGCCCTCCACTTCCACCATATCCGCCGCCGCCTCCTCCGCCATAACGTCCCCCACCGCCTCCACCGTAGCTTCTACTGCCATAACCTCCACCTGTGAAACACAAAACAAAAACTTGCTTATCTATTCAGCCTTCACAAAACAGTGAGGAGTCAACCCAAAGTAAAGCAGATCTGTTTCAAGCCCACATTCTCTTCTATTTACAAACACTGCTGCCTTTTAACAGACAAGGGGTACAAGCCAAGACCAGAAAAGTTAAAGTTCCGCCAGCCGCTACAATTTCAGCCAGATTCTTTAGCCATTTCTGGAATAAGAAATAATTGTTACTGCAACACTTTGAACTACATACCTTGACTATATCTTCCTCCTCCTCCTCCTCCTCCATATCCACCACCACCACCGCGTCCGCCTCTAAACCCTCCTCGCCTACCTCCTCCACCGCCGCCGCCGCGGGAGTTTGCTCTTGCTACTCTGATTGTGCGGCCATCCAGCTCCTTCAAAAGAAGACAAAGAGTCACAAGCCCTTTCAATTAGAAACTGTCTGCTTTCCCAAATGGTGATTGCTTTGAGGGTAGAGGCAAAGAAATGAATGAGAAAGTACTTTCTTTTTATTTCCTTCCTAATATGGATTACCATGAAAAATTAAGATCGAATCCAGGGTTTTTCTTTGAAGCCGGACTTTTCATCCCTTGGTCAATTCCCATTCCATGTGCGGTACTTTAATGCCAATATTTCAGTATCAGTGTTCAGTTTCAGTTTTTATTATGTATTTTGCATAAAATATCATAAATCTATGCAATGCTCGCAGTTTGCACTAGCTAGTAGAGGCGAGCATTGCTCATAACTACACATTCACATAAAAATAAATAAATAAATAAATAAATAAATAAATAAATTAGTTTTAGAATACAGTTAGTGCAGTGGAGAACAGCTTAAAACTTGTACAGTATAACATAAATAAACATAAAAAAGTAGTTTAAATTGAAGAAATAAATTTTTAATGTTTGAGGGGTTTGTTTTACTTTTTACTATAATATTTATTTTTTGCATTCTTTTTAATGAACAATTTTTAATATTTGAGGGGTTTGTTCTACTTTTACTATAATATTTATTTTCTACATTCTTTTTAATGAAAAAACGAGTGAACTCCTGCCTTGCCTGGGAAACTGATTCTTGAGTTCCAGAAACACTGGAAACAGAATTTCTCAGTGTTCTATTCTTAAGATTTCCTGGGGAATTTGGGGCAGGGATGCCACGTCCGGTGCTTTCAGAAATATGTCCGCTACTTTATAAAATCGTTGAAAACCCTAAGAAACCAGCAAATTAGCTGGCAGTACATGTCAATCTTGCCACAACTTTCAGTTTAACAATAATTATGACAGAATCACAAGCAAGGAAACATAATTACCGAGTCATTGAGTTGGTAAACCGCATCATCCACATGCTTGCTCTCACAGAAAGTAACAAAACCAAATCCTCTTGATCTTGATTCATCCTCACGCTCTTTCACAACAGTGGCTGGAGAAAGAAGAGAAAATTAATGCCTCCTTTACATGAATGCAAAGTTATGTGGATGCACACAACACTTATTGGTCTGAAGACTTACAAAAGTCCAATCCAGAATAGCCTGTTCCAGGCCTCTAAGTTAGTGATGAACAGCAAAAAATGCAAGGCTGCTGCCTAACGGTCACCCAGTCGCCTTACTTGCGAGCACAGGCAACCAAATTTCTGAATGCATAGCCTGAATTCAGCCTAGGCTTCGATTTAAAAGCGTTTGCTGCTAACTTATAATACAGCGCTGGCAAAATAATAAACATTGTTTGAGATCTCAACTCTCTGCAGCTTGCGGAGGGGTGGTCAAATGCATTGTTAATCAGTCCTTTGTCCATACATTTAAGTTTTTTTTTAAAGAAAATAATTATGTCCATTTCCCATAATCCATATCAAACATTCAGTCTTCTAAATTAACAATAGTAGTAACCTGAACTTCATAGGAAGAGAATGGATTGCGGTTGGGTAAAAAGCCAGTGGGAGAACATTTTCCTTGATCCAGATCATTTCCTTGCTCATCCCCACCAATTAAGCAAGAGACTGGAACAGGCCTAAGCTAACCCCAGAGAAACACAAACTGCTAGATGGTTGAACTCTTTCTTACGCAGTTACAAGGACCAGGATTGATTAATGCATTTCCATTTACTTAGCAAAACAGAAGCTTTTCAAAATGCATTGGCGTGGACTAAAGACTTGGAGAAAACAAAGTTGCTGGGCAATGTTGCTAAAACAAGCTTTAGGTCAACAGCCAAACACTTGGGCAGGTAGCATATACTGTAATAATAAGGATTTGTGTTGTTTCGCCCACAATGTGATTCAACTACACTTAAGTCGATATGCATAAACATTAACTTGTCAGTTCGCTAAAATGACTGCAAGCAAACAAGACTTCACTGCTCATGTAAGTGAGAAAAGCAAATAACAGAGTACTTGCAAGAAATAGTACCTTAATGACTCGTGTATAAGCCGCACCATTTTGCTTAAGTTTGGGCCAAAAATTGAAGGTGCAGCTTATACATGAGACCATTGCTTTCAGAGGGAGTAAAGTGGCTTGTAGGGGTCACAAATTGAACTGAAAACTTTCAGTAACTAAAGATAAAACATATTGAAACCTGTTGTTCACCACTGCTTTTAGTGGTTAGACGTGGTGGCTCCTAAAGGAGCTGTTTGTTTGCATCTTCAGGTTCTAAATCCGAATTTTGCTCTCCAGTAGTTCTTTCGAGTGTTTTATTTTATTTGCACTTTGTTTGAGCAGCAGTTAAACTCTAACTGGCATGGAATCTCCATTCCTCTGCACAGCCGCTTACAATGTCATTTACCACCAATCTCCTCAACAATGCTTTCTCCACTATGTGCAAGAAAATACCACGCTATTTGGGAGACCTTGGGAGGCAAATGGCCCACCGTTTCATTGCCCTTCACTATTTTCACGCCGTGTTTGTCCATGGGGTTGTTACACTCTTTTCTCCCATCGTCTCAATGATATCTATGAAGCTGATGCAAAAGTAGTCTCCTACGTAGCCGCTCTTTGTGTGGGGAGGAGTGTTGCGTGACCACACAAAGAACGGCTGTGTAGGAGACTAATCCGAAAGCGAACGTTTCCATGTCCAGACTTCCCTTGTTAAAAATGGCTGTGTGGTTACCACGCAAACGTTTTGCATCGTTCTCCTGTGCTTTTTTTGTGCAAATTCATTTTCATTTCAACTGTTGTCAGTCACAGGGAAATTTTATTAAAAAGAAGCTTTTAAAAAAGATATTTCAGAGTTGATTACACCTGTAAGTTATTATGTCACTGAAAATATACAACATTAGATTTCGTCAAATTAAATGCTAACATTTGCGAACAAACGAACAACTTTTTTTTTTTTAGAAGAGTGCTTTTTTGGAGTTCTTATTTTTATTCCAAAATCATGATTGAGAGTTGGGGGTGCGGCTTACACACGAGACTTTACAGTAATTTATTCAGAAGATGGATGAGAGCCAACAGACCTTTTGGTGTGATACCTAATAAGCAAATTCACCATGATTCAAATGTTTAAAAATGGCTAATAATGAGCCACATTAGCCTGGGGTGATTTACATAGTCCTGCAAATCCAGTCCCCTGTTCGACAAGCTATTGGATTCCAGATAATCCAACAACTTATCCATCGTGACCTTTCATTTTCAGTGCGAACTGCACAGCTGAGGAAAATTTTTGAATGGGCCGGGAGATTGTGCATCAGTTGCAAGGTTGTGTCTTGATCAAAAAAAACAGTTTGCCATCACTGTTTCACATGCTGGAATTTACTTTATCATTACTTTTGCCAGAGCATAATTTGAAATTAATAACAAGATCAATGGCCAAATGGCAACTGCTGAATACCCTGCCACTCTAAAACAGATCTTGAAAAGTGATGGCTACACAGTAGAATATGTTAATAAGGAAAGAAGTGGCTATGCAATTATTATTACCACCCCTCCCCCATAAAATTAAAGCTAAAATTAGGCTTAATCAGTAAACGAGTGCTATATTCTTCACACGGTCTTGGTAAAAGGTGAACCGTAAATTGAAAGCTAAAATCTTAAAAGAGTGCTAAGGCCTGATCACTATACAAGTGCAATATTCATCGCACTATCTTGTTAAAAAGTGTAGTTAACCGAACCGTAAAATGAAAGCTAAAATTTTAAACGAGTTCTTAGGCCTAACCACTGAAACGAATGCTTAGGCTTAATCAGTAAACGAGTGCTATATTCTTCACACGATCTCGTTAAAAAGTGTAGTTAACTGAACCGTAGAGTGAAAGCTAAAATTTTAAACGAGTTCTTAGGCCTTATCACTGAAACAAGCACTTAGGCCTAATCACTAAACGAGTGCAATATTTATTGCACTATCTCGTTAAAAAGTGTAGTTAACTGAACCGTAAAATGAAAGCTAAAATTTTAAATGAGTTCTTAGGCTGAACTACTGAAATGAGTGCTTAGGCTTAATCAGTAAACAAGTGCTTTAATCTTCACATGGTCTTGGTAAAAAGTGTAGTTAACCGAACTGTAAATTGAAAGCTAGAATCTTAAAAGATTACTTAGGCCTCAAGGTTGCTGCCTAACAGTCACCCAGTCGCCTTATTTGCGAGCGCAGGCGACCACATTTCTGAAAAAGTGGCCCATACGGGCGCCTTACTTGATTCATCCTCAATTTCTTGTAAATATGATCCCAGCTGGAATTAATTAATTCTGGGCTCTTGAAAAAATGACTTGGGCTACTAACTTTTAATGTTGGAAGCCCGAAGGGCTCCCGGAAAATTTTCTTAGGCAGCAGCCTTGGGCCTAATCACTGAAACAAGTGCTAAGGCCTAATCAGTAAATGAGTGCAATAGTCATCACACTATCTCGTTAAAAAGTGTAGTTAAATGAAAAGGAGAATGAAAGCAAAAATGTTAAAAGAGTGCCTAGCCCTGATCACTGAAAGGAGCACTTAGACTTAATCAGTGCTGTATTCATCACATGATCTTGTGAAAAAGCATAGGTTAAGCAAACCGTGAAATGAAATCTTAAATTTGTAAAGAGTTCTTTGGCCGAACTTCTGAAACGAAAACTTAAGGTTAATCAGTAAATGGGTGCTATAAAAAAAGTCTAGTTAGCCGAATTGTAAAATGAAAGCTAAAATTTTTCGAGTGCTTAGCCCCAATACTGAAATGAGCACTTTGGCTCAATCAGTAAACGAGTGCTGTATTCAGCACATGATCTCGTTAATGACCACTGCGTAGCCACTTCTTTCCTTACTAACATATTCTAGGGGGAGAGGTGGTAATGACCACTGCATAGCCACAGTAAAATCGAAACATTCAAAGAAAATAGTGCATTTAAAAATCAGTGTGCATTTTGCCCCCTTAAAATCCCATAACGGATTTCAAAATGGCCGCCGTATTAAAATGGCATTTGGCCAACATTTATTAAAACGTGGAGTATATTTTACGTTCTGGGGACCGTTTCTCGAAAGTCCCGAAATCTCTTCGGGCCTAAGAAACAATTTGGGAAACTGCCAAACGCTTGCTTCGGAAAGCTGATCTTTTAACATGTTTTCAAGATAACAAAAAGCAAAATGACTGTGAAGTTTGACGAATTAAATCTTCTCCGTTCTTGTGATACAAAGGGAATTATGACACCCGAAAATGGTCCGTAAAGTTTCGGGAATTTCGAGAAAAGGGGCCCCTGGACAGGGACTTGAAGGTACTCAGCCTTCGAACAACTAGGACCTGGACTCCCATTTGCTCGTTTTCAACCCGCTTTACTTCGCAAACCACTGCCAAACCGTTTGGGAATTTCAAGCATTTAGATATCGATCGTGAATTGTGCTCGGGTATTTATACGCGAAAGTAAGCTTCGTATTGAACGAAGCGAGTTGAGTTTTAACAAGTTTTGACGATGAAATCCTCAAAATTTAAGTTATATCAACCTCGATCTTGCTTCATTTGCCGCAGCAGTTGAATCATCCTTGCTTGCAGTCATGCTTAAGTATGGGCAAAACGAATGTAATTCGTAATTCCAACGAAATGAAGGATTTGTTTGAAACTTTTTGTTCCTTTGCCGATCACGTTATCACAAATGCAAACGCATGAAAGACTAATACTTTCAAAAGAGTGTAATACTTAAAATAACAAGAACAAGGGAACGCATGTCGACCGTTAATTCGAGTTCTACCGCGTTGCTGTAAACAGAAACTGCGAATTATCATAAGGTAAATTACCTTCTTCAATTTCTCCTATTGATTCGAAGTGGCTTCTCAGATCATCGTCGGTCGTACCATAGCTCAAATTGCCGACATAAACCTTTTTCTCACCGTCAGACATTGTGAACAACTTTGACGACAACCGAACCAACCTAAACTCCTTAGACCTCGTGCTTTCTCCTTCAGAACACGACGCAGCAAAACCAGACAAACGAGTCTCAAAACAGGTTTCGAGCGCGAAACCAGGCCACACGGCCTTCTCTTACAGATGGGGCACTGTTGAACACAGTCACACCCAATGACGAGTCCCGGAAGTCGATTGTAGCTTCCTTTTCAATTAAGGCCGCCTTACACATTTGTCGGCCCAATTTATCGGCCAGACGGTGTCGGAGGGCAAATCTTGCGTGTATTTTGACAGCCGATGAACGTCCGATTCATGGAAATGAAAATGGGTCCGATTAAAAAAACTCTGTTGCAGTGCAACAGATTTTTCGAAGTCGTGCCGACACTGCGAGAGAAACCGCCGTACCAATCAAAGCGTAAGCGAGTCCCTAGGGAATGCGCATAAATACTTCAAAAAAATTAAAGCTTTCAAAACGGTGGATACTAAAAGGACAACGGGAAGATCTTTTGAGGAAAAATTACACGTTTTTACACAATTTACACGGTACGATTTATCGGCCCGACAAAATCGTACTGTGTAAACCGGCCTTATACTTCTAAGTCGAATATTTTGAAACTCCCACTACCATAAGATTTATGCTACAAACAAATTTGTAATTAACAGAGACCAGGCCCGCCTAAGATAGCATGAAAGGCAGCTGAGATATGTTTAAATTATATGCTGAAAATGTCGCCCTTGTTTCCGATTTGCGTCTGACAAATCGTCCCTCGCCCCTGTTCTGATTTGTGTCCGTACAAAATCAATTTTCTGAGCCAGGCAAGTCGATTTGCACCAGATCTGATTCAGAATGTTTGATTTTTCAATCGCTAACCCAAGCAGCACTTTGGTTCTCCGTGCGAGTTTCTACTAAAACACCTCGGTCGTGTGGAACAATACCAATTAGCTAATCATCAAAAATACCAAATACTCTTTGTTTGTCAATCCAAAATTTTGCATAAGCATTGTTTCCATTTTCTATTGAGACCATCATAAGTCCCAATAGAAAATAAAAAAAAATAATAATGCTTACGCAAAAATTTGAAGGGGCAAACAAAGTGCATTATGGTATTTTTGATATTGGCTAATACCACTTGCGCTCTCGTGTAAAGCAATGCCAATACGATACCACCTTGCGCGCCCAGCTGAGCAAATCGCGATTTCTCCCTTATCTAACAATTTATACATTTACCCTTTTTACGCGGGGACTCCTAGGTTTCCTCCTCGGGGGGGGGGGGGGGGGTGGGAGGACACAACAACAACAACAACAATAATAATGCTGATGATAATAGCGGAGCTCTGGCGAGAGAAAGGGCGCCAGCGGAGCACCATGGGTAAGACATTTCGTTTATGACGTCGGCGTACGCCCGTACAGTATCAGGGTGGAGGTGGGGAGGAAAGACGGCCTTTGGGGGCGGGGGTGTTCGTGCAAGGGATATCGCATGGCCAGCGTTGCATTTGGCAAAGCCGCCTTTTCCTGGCGGGAAATCACAGTGACTGTCGTCGGTTTTTATGCTCAATCAAAGCTAGTTTAGCTAAACGATTTGAGCTTGCCTTAGTTTGAAAAAGTCAGATCTTCGTTCAAAGAATGCAAACAAAAGTCGCCGTCTAACTTCCTTACTTCTCAGATTTTTTGGTTTGAACCCAGAGAACCGGTAAGAATCAGCGTTTGGGTGTTACGTGCAGCGAAAAGGAGTGACTGTCTTTGCTAAATTGCGGAATCAGACGGTGTACGGGTCTGCGACATTAAAGATCGATCGTGTTTAATGGCGCTGTCTTCGGACGTTGCTGCGTAATCAATGGATGTCTCGCCACAAAGAATCCTTACTTGAAGAAGCAGCTCCTCGGTGAACATGAGAAGAGGCACCTTAGGGCCGATTTACACGATACGATTTTGTCGCATGCGACAAGCTCACGACAGGCCTACGACATAACTTACGATTGTCGCAGCGTTTTAAAACATGTTTTAAAATGCTACGACAATTTTTCTGACGTACACAACAATCGTAAATCATGTCGTGGGCCTGTCGTAAGCCGTTGTCGCATGCGACAAAGTCGTACCGTGTAAATCGGCCCTTAGGACCCATTTACACGATACGATTTTGTCGCATGCGACAAGCTCACGACAGGCATACGACATGACTTAAGACTGTCGCAGCGTTTTAAAACATGTTTTAAAATGCTACGACATTTTTTCTGACGTACACAACAATCGCAAATCATGTCGTGGGCCTGTCGTAAGGGCCGATTTACACGGTAAGATTTTTGTCGCATGCGACAACGGCTTACGACAGGCCCACGACATGCTTTACGATTGTTGTGTGCGTCAGAAAAAATGTCGTAACATTTTAAAACATGTTTTAAAACGCTGCGACAATCGAAAGTCATGTCGTAGGCCTGTCGTGAGCTTGTCGCATGCGACAAAATCGTATCGTGTAAATCGGCCCTAAAATATGTTTTAAAACGCTGCGACAATCGTAACTCATGTCGTAGCCTGTCGTAAGCTTGTCGCATGCGACAAAAATCGTACCGTGTAAATCGGCCCTTAGGATTTGTTTCTGCTTAGCAAAGGAACGATTTTGTGTGAAATGAGTGATCGTTGACTTAACTGTCACCAGGTTAGTACCCCTGTTCCCCCCTTTTATGCGGACATTTATGTCAAATTGCTTATAAGCAATTTGTCTATCTTACTACGAGGTATGTTTGTTACTTGACTTATTTCTCCAAAATTTCCGAGAAAAGTCGACGAAAAATTCGCATCTTTCAAATGTTTTGTTTCGACACTTGAAATTGGTTTGGACTCAAAAATGCTTACATGTTTTATCCAAATGTTCGCTATCTAATAGTTTAGTTGGATGGTGAGACTCTTCGTTTTTTCTGCTGTCGCTTATTTGTTAAACTTATTAAAGAAAAGGCAAGCAAAGTCAGGACGCCTTACACCCTGACCAGTCACAGCCGATTTGGACTCCCCCCCCCCCCGGTCCAGATCGAAACCCCCTGAAAATTATGGCGCGTATTTCTTATCAAAATTCAACTTTTCAATCGTCTTACAAGTTTGACATTCACCTTTTAAATTGTACGTTCGTTTTATTCATTTCGACATTCGTTTTATTCGCTTCGGCATTCGTTTTACATAAACAGCATTGATTTTTTTATATCGAAGTTGTTTTTAAGGGCCGATTTACACGGTACGACTTTGTCGCATGCGACAACAGCTTACGACAGGCCCACGACACGATTTACGATTGTTGTGTACGTCAGAAAAAATGTCGTTGCATTTTAAAACATGCTTTAAAACGCTGCGACAATCGTAAGTCATGTCGTAGGCCTATCGTGAGCTTGTCGCATGCGACAAAATCGTATCGTGTAAATCGGCCCTAAACGAGATTCTTCCGTGAAGCATACACTGGGTTGCCTGTGGTACGTGTTACAGAAAATCAGAAGGCACCGAATGAACTACAGCATTCCAGTCTCTGAAGAATAACAAATAAAAGAGAAGCGAGAAACATTGGCTTCTGGGCTGACATGTTGATAATTTTCAAGTTCCCTCACAACTTCTTTTGACCACAAGTTTAAGTGTGCCCTCTGAGCATTTGACAGCTTTGTAATACCAAAGTTCACTGAAGTTAATCCCTGTCCGGCGGGGTTAGTGTTTGGATGGGAGACCAAAATCATCTACCCCTCATAAAACAGAAGCATCGGACCGAAAATACTATTAACGCTAAGAAATGCGAACTCAGCAAGGTACAGATTTTGTTAGCGTGCTTTATGCAAAACAAGAACATCATTCTAAAAGCTTATTCTAAGCAAAAAGTAGGTTCTGGAGGTAATTTTCAGAGTGGAAATCAAGGTTACGCGGCGGACGGCAAACTCACGATTTCATTAAGTTAACACACCAGAAAGCCGCTAACCTCATTTTGACAAGAAAATGCTTTACTATCGCCATAAAAACTATCCAGTTAAGCTCGTATATCATAAAACATGATGAATTCATAAAGGCCACCTTTTCCAGCGAACGATTTTTTGAAACAAACATATTTGCTATTAGAGGCAAAAACCCCTTCTATTTCATTACGTGCGTGAAGAGAAGAAACTCAATCGTGTCAAATATGCGCAATATTGCAACAAACTAAATTTCAGGATCAAACCGTTTCCATGAAGAACCTTTTCCTTGCATAATGAAGCACAAAATACACGACAACCTTTCTTTCAAATAATTCTTGGCTGTCACATTTCCAATTATTGTTTTTACCTGAAGACTGTGCAGAGTTGATCACAGATCCACGTAAGGTGTTCGATTCGTTCAATCGTTCTCTGTCTTTGTTGAACCCATAAGTTACCAGAGAATTTTCCATTTGGTTTCAGTGTTCTACATAACAGCACACTTGGTTAAATATTATTTTAGAAATACAGCTCACTTTGATTTCGGCTCGACGGGCGATAGATTGTCGTCGAAGTCCATTACTCGTCGCTTTTGAGATTCCAGGTGTTGGTTTTTCACCGCCTGCCTAGTTTATCCAACTGACTTTCCATTATTGAGCTCCATAAGGGTATATTTTGTTCAAGGATCCACTAAAACGCCATTCGCGTTACATGACGTTCGACGCCATTGCAGGCTAAGTTAATCGTTCTACTGTGTCCACCAGAGAAATCCACGCATTTCCCACTACCCTCTCGATCCTAAGAGAATACTCGCAGAAGGCTCTATGCACAACGACACCACTTAGCAAGGGAGTGACAGGCAAGACTTTTACCGACACGGAAAAAACGACGAAATGAAACGCAGATTCCGACAGGGATTGCCATACTGGCAACCCAGTAATAAAACAGCATTCCTTTGTCAAGTCTAAAGTTTGACATTCGTTTTATACAATGTTTTTCAGTTTTTCATGTTCTTCGACATTCGTTTTAGGGACGTTCGTTTTGGCGGTGTTCGTTTTGTTTTGTTCGCAATGCACTGTGGGATTCGAAGATTTCCCGCCAGACACTGGGTCGAGTGCCCAAAGAAAATGGCGACCGTAGGGGAGGCTTTTCTTTCAAGAGTCCGGTCTTTAATGGAAGTGTTCAATCACTCTAGTAACTTTGATGACGGAAAAATTGACGACATGTTGCCCTGTGGAGATTTGCTGTACCACCATGCCGTTCGCCTTGCTTCAGTCAACATCGTGGAGGATGCTACGATATCTAAGTTACAAGCTGTCATCGATTTGTTTAGTGAAATCGATGAGTCCAAACAAAAATTTTCTTTTCAACCCGGAGTTGAGTACACTGGTGCGCTAGGAAGGCCTAAGATTTAAGTCACTAAAGACTAGTTATCGTATTTTGTAGGTAATGGTTTCAAGGCAACGTATATGGCTCGAATGCTGTCAAAACGCACGTCCCTAAAACAAATGTCGAAGAACATGAAAAACTGAAAAACGTTGTATAAAACGAATGTCGAACTTTAGACTTGACAAAGGAATGCTGTTTTATGTAAAAACAATGTCGACTTAAAAAAAACCAATGCTGTTTATGTAAAACGAATGTCCACCTTGAAAAACGAATGCCGAAGCGAATAAAACGAATGTCGAAATGAATAAAACGACGTCCAATTTAAAAGATGAATGTCAAACTTCTAAAAAAAGCGAAAAGTTGAATTTTGATAAGAAATACGCGCCATAGAAAATAAGCGTTCTTTTGATTAAGGTAATAAAATTCCTCTTTAAATTGTTTTTAGTTGTAAAAAAACTGTTACTGAAACTTAAGTCTAACTTTGCTTTTTCTCCTTATTGAAAATTAACACGAGAATTCATGACCGGAAAAGTTTGGTTATAAAAAAATGGGAAAAAAAATCGTCTGAAGCCTTGTAATCAAGTAAACTTCTATCAATGCGTCTTCCAAACAAGAAAGTGGCACCTCCTTTGTGAAAGCGCCGCCCATTCAAAATGGAAGAAAAAGAAATATGAAAGAAATAACGCTTTAAGAAAAGGCCACAGCGCGAACTTTTTGTCCTAATAAGAAAATTACTGAACACGACAATTCAATGCGTTCCTAGTGTGTGATTTGATAAGCTTTTGTCAGAAAGGAGTTAAAATTCCCATCTACTTTACGAAATGCAGCCGCGAATGCTGTAAGAACCATTACTGAAAAATTAACTGATCTAAATCTTCTTCTCGAAGATTTATGCTTTATGGTATCGGTCAGTTTCCACAATCCAAAATCTAACTCTGCCTCGATACACAGTCAAATAAGCCGTAAGAGGGGGTACGGGGGGTCCAAATGGTTCCGCTTTGATAAGTTCACGGTTAAGTTTACAAGAGATTGACATCTCAAAAATGTCGCGAAAAGCAACAACTCCTTGCCAAACTATAAACACGATTTTAACAGATAAGCATTGTAAATACTTTCCGTCACAACAATTCTCGTTCTTACCAAGAAATCACAAACTTTTAAGGTAATTGTAATTAAAACAGTTCATATTTTGTTCAATGTTTACGGCCGACCAATTTTTCTGAAAGCCATCTAAAGTTAGGTCCGAATCGCACTAGTACGCTGGCCCACAACTGTCACGGCAATAACAAATAATACCTCACGGCAAAACTAAAACTGTCACGGCAATAACAAATACCTCACGGCAAAACTAAAACTGTCACGGCAATAACAAATACCTCACGGCAAAACTAAAACTGTCACGGCAATATC